>NC_048231.1:105655931-105919581 GCF_002007445.2 Ailuropoda melanoleuca | reverse complement strand
GAGGCGGCAGGGGCGCACGGGGGGCGACCAGGGGGGCACGCGGAGGGCGGGGGCGCACGGGCGTCGGCGGGGGCGCACGCGGAGGGCAGGGGCGCACGGGGTGCGACCCGGGTGCACCCGGAGAACGAACCGGCCCGGACGCCGGGGTCCGGCCCGTGTCCTAAGGGAGTCACACTCTGCTTTAATGAGGGGGCGGAGGGAGCAGGAGACGAGGGGGGCCGAGAGAGCCCTGCATGCTGAAGTCATTATGTAAAATCGCAGGCTTCCCCCGCTGTGGAAATTTGGAAAAGCGCTTCCACTGGCAGGCCCGAGAAAGGAAATTCCCATCCCGCTAAATTACTAACAGATTGCATGGCAGTCCCGGGACGTGGAGTTATTGTCATTTTTACTCTGTAAATATCTGAGCGACCCAGATTGCCTGTTGCGTGAGCTCGCGGGGGGAAGTCGGGGAGAACCGCGGGCGCAGCGCCCCTGGGCTCCCAGCCGCGGGCCGGGCCGTCCTGGGAGGGCCAGGGGCACTTTAAGGCGCGACTTTGGGGTTTCTAACCGATGGGGGAGGGGTCTGAGACAGGGAGCTGGTTTCGGGAAAGCCTCCCCAAAGCTGTCGGTTCACTTTACACTTTCTTCTCAAACCCTCCTGCCTCTGCTGGGCGCATCTGCCGAAACCGGACCATATTTTCGTGTTGGCCTTGGATGCGAGGGGTTGGAGCGCTAGGGCGGTTAAAAATGTCTGGTGTACAAAAATCATAAATCTATTGCACGACACCCTCATGTGGTTTCAAATAACCCCAAAAGCAAAGTTGTGTCTGCCGCGGGGACCCAGGAGGCCTGCAGGACGCCAGTGGATGCCCCAAATGCCTCCACGCCCCGGGGCCTGGGGGAACGGGGGTAGGGGACGGTGCAACATTTGGCCCATCCGCTGAGTTTCGCTGGCTAATCGGTGCCGTATTAATAATAGGACTAGGACGGTGCCCAGCGGAAGCGGCGCCCGCGTCACCGCCACCGTCTATAGGGTTATCCAGCACGCTGGGGGCAGAACTGAAATCCGTCTTTCCACCCACGTCTTCGGCCAGGCGGCGTGGAGGGGCGGGGCCGCCGCGCCCTCGCGGGTGTCTGGGTGGCCGTAAGGACACTTTCTAGGTGTCCCTCCCTACCTGTAGACCTGCTCCCACGCGGTGAACTGGCTCTGGCAGGTGCCTTGGTGCCCCAGGCCCAGGAAGAGGGTGACCCCGGGTGGATACCATAGCTGGGGTGGGAAGGAACCTCGCGAGGACGCTGAGATCCAGGGAGACCCCACGAGGATACTGAAGTTGGGGGGACCCCATCAGGATGCCCGAGGCCGGGGGACCCCCACAAGGATGCTGAAACGGGGGGGACTCCTTCGGGATGCCAGAGGCGGGAGGGGGAGGGGCGCGCATCCTGCTTGGGGGGCCGCCAGGGGGCGCCATGGCCGCACCGCCCTTGCCCCGCTCTCGCCCCGCCCTTTACAAAGATGGTGCTGCCGTGGGTCCTAGTGGCCCCGCACCTGGGGCGGGTGGGCAGGAAGGTCAGGCAAGTTGTAGGAAAAGAATGAGTGACTCGCATCCCCTCCTGTCCGCCCGCCCCTCCCGCACTTCCAGCCGCGCCCGGCTCGGCCTCCTGAACCTGGAGCCCGCCTGGCCCACGGGCTCCTCCCCCTCCTGCTCTTCTCCCTCCTCCCCTTCCTCCTCCCATCTGCTTCCTCTACCTTCTCCTCCCCCACCCTCCTCTCCCTCCTCCCCCTCCTCCATTACCTCCTCCTCCCCTCCTCCTCCTCCTCCTCTTTAATAAATAATTTTCACTGCATCCAGAAAAGCTCTTTTCCTGTCTGCTCTCAATGCCCTCCTTATTCCCCCGCCCGGTGACGGAATCCCCGTCTGTTTCCCTGTGTTTAATGCCGTTGCCGCACCGGCCTCCGTCCCGCGGCCGCGGCCCCTGCGCTCCCCTTCCGCCCCTCTGGGTCCCCGGCCTCCTCTAGGGTGTGTTTATAGCTGCTACCAGGAGAGACGTTACACGGGTTTTATTTTAAGGATTGGTGATGACTAACGAAGTTAAAAGGAGCTTAGGACAGAAAACAAGACTATTTTTAGGTTACTGTTGTTTCTGCGGATTATTGGGGCGAATACACTCAGAGAAGCTCACAATTTTCAAAGTCCCTTTGGATGCCAAATCCTTCCTCCTGGAGCGCCCCGGAGTGGCGTCCCCCCGCTCGATATTTTCTAGAGCCCCGGGCGATCCCTGTTGCGTGGGTCTTGTGTTTAAGCACGAGCTATGGAGACGCGGGCCTGTGATGTGGGCGGTCCGGGCCAGGGTCAGGGGACCCCACAGAGCTCGGCCTGCCAGAGCTGCCCTGCGGGCGGCTGCTGTCCTCCCGCCGGGGAGACCAGCCGGGCCTCCGGGCCCAAGTGGCCCCGGGGCTCCATCCTCCGGGCAGCTTCGGCACAGGTTGCCCTGGGCAGAGGCTCCTGGGCCCGTGTTCTAGCCAGCAGCCCCTCCCCCACCGTCCTCCTGTTACTCAGCTGGGCAAGGAGGTGCTGCTGTTTGCCCCCCCGCGGCCCCCCCCAGCCCCATATCACCTCGGACATCCCGAGAGAAGAGTGAGTGCTGGGTCCCTGCTGGATGCACTTTCCCAGCCAGAGCAGGGCTGCGCTTCCTCCTGGAGGAACAGGGGTCCTCCGGCTGGTCCACAGGCAGGTGTGGGTTCTTCCTGACAGCACCCACTGAGCGGCAGGAAGGCTGCACCCAGGCTGGTCAGAGATGCCAGGAAGTGTGCTTGGGGAATGGACATCTGGCCAGAGCGTGGAGATGGGCGTTACTAAGACATCAGAGCCGTGGAGGGCTTACTAACTTGTAAGTAAACTGCAGAGATTTTTAAAAACGCCAGTGCAGGTAAATCTCAACAGCTTCACTGGAGCGGAGAAAAAAGTTCCTTTGGTTACACACCTGTGTCTGCACAGTCAGACTTCCAGGGGCAGGTATTCCTAGAGACTCATGAACTCAGAATCTGAGACTCTGTACTGGGCTTTGACTTGCAGAGTATCTCTTCAATCCACCCCCTTTCCCTGAGACAAGGCAGAGGCCTTTTCTTGGTCTCCCTGCCCAAACGCAGTCTGACGACCCAGTCCAGGCACCACCACCAGATCTCAAACCTCAATCATCAATGAATCAGTCCAGTTCCCTTCCCTAGACACATGCCCAGGACATCAGGGTCAAAGCCAAACTGCCCAGCATGGTGCCTGACGACCGTCACCCTCCACACTGGAGAGGCCATGCAGGGACCAGTGTCTTTCCCCAGTACCCACCACCGAGGACTGGGAGTCCTCTCTCTCCACCTGTACTTAGCCAATCTCCAGAACCTTCCTCCGACTCCCCGGCCCCCTTCTGCGCGGGGTCCTCATCACCTCCCTGGTAAGCCTGGACCCCACCTCCATAGCCCTCTCTCACTTCCTTGTGCGATGGCCTCAGGTGCCTGCTCGTTTTATGCCCTGGAGAACCTTCCACGGCCTCGAAAGGGATACGGATCCTGCCATCACGGGGAGCGGAGTGTGTGCTCACGTCCCGCGGGTCTTGCTGGCTTGTGCCGCGGTTCAGATCTCCTGTCTCCTTGCTGGGCTTGGGTCTGTTTGCTGTAGCCACGTGCGAGGTGGGGTCTTGGTGTCTCCAGCACACGACTCACTCTCCCTTCTTCCTTCAGCTTTGTTCCACGTATTTGGACTCTTGCTGTTATGCCCTCCTGACGGGTCGGCCCTTTCATCATCAAACATCCCTCTTCATCTTTAACTACACTTTTTGTGTTCAAATTCATCTGTCTGACGTCAGTATGAGCCTCTGCAGCTCCCGTCCAGCTGCTCTCGGTACGATACACTGTTTTCCACACTGTGGGTCCATTTGTGCCTTTGAACCCAAAACGCACCGCCTGTCTCCAGCTTAAAGTTGCATTGTGGGCTTTTTGTTTGTTTGCTTGCTTTTCCATTTGACAGTCTCTGCCCTTTGATTGGCTTGTTTGATCGATCTACATTTAATGTCATTATTGACAGACTTGGATTTACATCACCTTATTACTATTTTGTTTCCTGCTTTTTTTTATGTCTTTCTTGTTCTGTTCCCCCTTTATTGCTTTTTTAAGTGCAAAGTGACTTTTTTAAAAAGTTGCATTTATTTATTATTTGAGAGAGAGTGTGCAAGTGTGCAAGGGGGGAGGGGCAGAGGGAGAGAGAATCTCTAGCAGACCCCCCGCAGAGCACAGAGCCTGACAAGGACACACAGGGCTCGATCCCATGATCCTGTGATCACGACCTGAGCAGAAATCAAGAGTCAGATGCTTAACTGACTGAACCGCCCAGGCGCCGGTGACTCTTTTCTGATATATCACTTTAATCACAATTACTTGAGATTTATACCAACTTAATCCCAGTGATGAGTATGAACATTAGTCCTAGGTAGGTTTATTCCCTTTCCCCTTTTCTACGATTGTTACGTGCAGTATAAGCAGTAATGTTACGATCCTGACAATATGCTAACATGGTATCACTTCACCGTCTGGATGCCTTTCCTTAGCAGGACACAGCTTTGCTGCCCCCACTTTCTCGGGTTGTTACTGGCAAATACGTTACAGGTGTGTCACATTTCTATTAATTTTAGGCCCAATGTTATGTTATAGACATGCTGTTTCTAAATGGTTACAGAAGAAAGGAGAAAGAGTCTACACTTGTCCTGTCATGGAATCCCCTTTACAGGCAGTCTGTCTCTGCGTGTGGACTCAGTCTCTGTCTGGGGCACTTACTTTCAGCCTGGAGAGCGTCCTCTCGTGTTTGCTAGCAGCAAATTCTGTGTTGTTGTTGTGGTTTTTTTTAAGCTGGGAGAGTCTTCATTCCCTTCATTTTTGACAGATAGTTTTGCTGACTGTCGCATTCTTGGTGGAGAGGAGTTTTTTCCCTTGGAGCGCTCTGAGTACGTCACCCATGGCACGTCTCTGCCGAGAAGCCACTGTCAGACCCTTGTAAGTGACACATTTTTCTCTCGCTGCTTTTAAGATTGTCTTCACGTCTGATTTTCAGCATTTGCACAGCGACACATAAGCTTGTGGTTCTGTGTTTGTCACCCATCACGTGTCCTGGATACGCAGGCTACTATTGGCAATAAATCTGCTGCCTGGTCTTTGGCAAAGTTCTTCCGTTTTTCTCTCTCCCGCTGCCGCTGACGCTGTCACTCTTCGAGGACTCCGTACATTTTTCTTCATTGTATTTCTCCCTGTTGTCAGCTTCTATGATCTTCAAGTAAACCAGCTCTTTCTTCTGCCCGTTCAGGACTTTTTCTTTTACTTGTGGTGCTTTTTGTTTCCGGAATCTTCACTTGGTTCTTCTTTATAGTTTCTGCCCCTCTACTGACAGCGTCTTTCATGTGCCGGTATCATCACGCATCCCTTCACTCTGAGTCAAGCTTTCTTCCAGCTCTGGGCACACTTTTGTCGTGGGTACTTTGGAGGACTTTCTGTGAAACCCAGCATCTGGTGACCCTGCTAGAGCTTGTCTTGCCTGCTCTTTTCCTGGTGTGTGTGTCATGCTTTCCTGCTTCTTTGCATGCCTCATAATTGTTTATTGGAAACTGGACCTTTTAGATAATATACTGTAGCAACTTTGGATTCTGGCACCCTCCCTCTCCCGGCCACCAATGTGGGGCTTGTTACTGCCATTCGCTTGTTTGTTTGTTTAGTGACTGGCTGGATTATTTTAGTGAAGTCTACTCCCCTCCCAAAGTGTCCAGCCTCTGGCGTTGCTCCCAGGGGCCCAGCATGGGGAAGCCCACAGTCCTGCACTTCCTGGGAGAAGAGCCCTCTGGTGGGGGCAGGGGCAGGGGCAGGGGGCCCGGTGCACCTGGCCGCTGTCTCTGCAGTGGTCTCTTCACTGAGCTGCGGGTGGGAGCCGTCTTGGCTCAAATACCAGTGCCTCTTGCCTTTCCTAATGGATTTGCATAGATTTTCTTGAATAGATGTTTCATTTGCTGTTTGCCCTTAGGAAGGCTTCTAGAGGCTTTAAAGGTTGTTTTTGTTTTGAATGACGTCCTTCAGCTGCCCCGGGAGCAGGTCAGCGTCGCGCCTCAGGCTCCTATCCTGGCAGCTTCTGGCTTCTCGCTGCAGCCCGGTTTGAATTCCCACCGTGTGGGAATTAGCTCTGTGAGGCTAAGTGAGGAGGCACCGCTCACATCAGGGACTGCTCCTACCAATCCCTCAGCACGTTCTGTTTGTTACTTCAGAGTAACATGGTCGTGGGTTGGACCATGTCCTCCAAAAAGATGTGTTGGAGTCCTAACCCTGGTCTCTGTGAGCAAGACCGCACTTGGAAACAGGGTCTTCGCAGAAGTCATTAGTTAAGAAGAGAGCGTTAGGGTGAGCCTGGATCCACTGTGACCTCGGTGCTCGTCACAAGAGAAGAGATACGGAAGGAGGAGGTCACATGACAAGGAGCAGGGGCTGGAACGATGCACAGACCACGGAGCATGAGGCTGCTGGCCGGGGTCTGGAAGAGACAGGGGAGGGTCCTCCCCACAGCCGTGCTGGGCTGTGACCCGGAGCTTCCGAAAGTGTGGCAGGAGGACATTTCTGCTGGTTTGTGGTAATCTGTCACCGCGTCCTCAGGGAACCAGCATGCACGCCAGGTGGTTTTTATTTCCTGCAGGATGCCACCCCACGCCCTGCCGTGCTGCCCCCATGCCCTGAGCTGTACCTGCCCAACCTTTCCCAGAAGCGGTGCTGCGGGAGCGCGGCAGAAGCCCCGGCTCTGGCACCTCTGCGTCCGCCAACACCCTGACTGCTGGGCCAGCCACCGCCGCGAGTGCCACGCCAGCACGGTCCTCCGCCGGGGGACCTGGAGGCCTGGCCCATAGTCCCTGTGGGCTCACAGGGTCCCCCCTCCCGCTCCACACAGGCTTCCTGCACCGACTGGAAAGACATGTTCTCGTCCTCTGAGGGGTGTGGGGCGAGTCCTTGGCTCCGTGGCTCCGTGGCTCTGAGGCACCTCCTGGGGAAGTGACCACCAGCCAAGGCTGACGTGGAGGATTTGTGCACTGAGCATCCAAACCCAGTGGGGCCCGAATGCCTGCTCCCGAGGGTGTCCCCGTGGTTGAGACAACTTCCCTTTTGCTTTGTCTGGTCTGATTTGGGGTCCCGTCTCAGCTGCAGGAGCCCCAAGCTGTGCAGGAGCCCCAGGCTGTGCAAGAGCCACCGTTGGAAGACACAGCCATGACCGTGGCCAGCCCCAAGGACCGGGAGGGCCCTGCTTCAGGGGCGGGTAAAGGCTGCACAGCGCCACGAAGTGGTGGGAGGCAGACAGGGTGGGCAGCCCTGCCCCGAGGCGCTGTGCCCACCGGCATCTGGCAGAGCACCATCAGCAGGGACCACGCTTCATGTGGCACCTGGAACTCTCTTGGGCTGAGCTGACACTCACGTGGCATGTGCGGGTCTGGCTGTACAGGTTGTTAAAACGGCCCGAGCTCCTGTGCCAGCTCGGAAACGCAGCTCCTGCCTGAGCCCCGGAGCACCCGGCCGCTTGCTCCTGTCCCGCCAGCCTGGGGCCGACCACAGCTCCCGAGGCAGCACGCTCTTGGGCTTGACTTAATTTCTAGGAAGTTAGTGGCGTCTGTGAGCCACAGGGGAGGGCGCTGGGTTTTGTGGGCCTCAGCCTTCTCTGTTCCGCGTGCCCCAGAAGGAGAGGGTCCTTGCAGGCACTTCTGGCCGCGTCCAGGGAAGAGGCTCCAGTGTGGCTCCCCAGCCACTTCCTCACGGTGGGGGGGGGGGCATCTGCCCCTGTCACCCACTTGGTGCTTGGAAAATAGGTAACGTCTTTTGTTTCTGGCAATCCTTGGGGCTTGCACCTGTGAATTCACAATGTTTTCTAATGGCAACATTGTAACTTTTTCCTTACATTAGTTGGCTGCCTAAATCTGCTTAATTAAGCAGCAGCCCGAGGTGAGTCATTTTTGTCCCCAGCCTGAGACAGGGAAGCTTGTCTTCTTATTTTCCTTTTTCGATTCTAAATGACTTCCTTTTTCTCTGGGCGGTGCGGTTCTCGTGAGGGACACTCTGCAGGACCCCCTTCCCCAAGCGCAGCCCTTCCCGGGTCCTGGCTCCGACCCCCGGGGAACGGGGTGCAATCCACCCAAGACGCAGAGCCCAGCCTCCACTTGGGTTCGCTCCGCTCCCCAAACTATTTTAAAAGTGTTCTTGGTTCAATAAAGTTCTACACAAGTTTTTGCCAGGCACTTTTTCCATTACTTTTTAAACCAGACTGAATTTCAGGGGAAATTTAATCCATGTGCTTCTGAGTCGTGTACACCTAACTCATCAAGATGCAGTGTGAGCGCTGTTTGATGTCCGGGCCGCCGCAGCTGTTTACAAGCCCGTTTCAGCCTTTTCTTCTGAGAGACAGGAAGTGGCATCCTGCCAGAGCCCCTCAGCGCCGATGCCACGTAAGCCCCACGCCGGCGAGCCTGGGCTGTGGCTGTGGCTCTGGGCTGTGAGGGCCCCCAGGAGCCACGGCGGTAGGTGGGCAGCGCCCGGTGCGGGAGAACCGATCCCTTCCGAGCCCAGGGGGGTGGGCTGTGTGGGGGACAGCCACGGGACCCAATCCCGCGGGGCCTTGGGCGCTCAAACCGCCAGAGTGCCCGTCAGGGGCTGTTTTCTAGAATTGTGGTGAAACGCACGTATTTACCAACCTCACCATCTTGGGCGGACAGCTCGTGGCATTGAATGCATCGGAGCTCCGCGGCGTTGCCCAGAACCCCCTTCCTTTGCACGCCGCCCCTCTGTGCCCCCCAGCCCCGGCCCTCAACTTCTTGCTCCTGGGCCCTCATCTGCGTGTCCGCCAGCTCCACCCGCGTCGCAACACGAGTTGAGCCGTGGAGGCTGAAGGACATTCCACAGCGATAGGCCGCACTTTGCTCACCCACTCGTCCGAGCAGGGAACGTGGGGGTGCGGGTAACCCCCGAGACCCCGCTTTCAGCTCCCCTGGAGGACGTGCCCACGGTCAGGGGCTGGACCCCGCCATGGTCTGTGAGGACCCGCCACACATGCCTGTGGCGGCTTCAGCGGGTGCGCCGGTGGGGTCCCTGTGGGTTCTGGTCCTCATTAGCCTCCTGTGGCCCCCGTCCGTTGACCCAGCGTCTGTGTTTGGGGGTCTCTCGGCGTGTGGCCTCACACCCACGCCCTGGGCTCTGCCACGTCAGCACCTTCCCGCCCGTCTCCCCGGCGCCCTGACCCTGAGCCGTGACCTCGCTCGTGGGGAAGCAGACAGACATCACCTGCTTTTCTCCTGCTACATTAGTGCCTTCCCATGTTGTCACAAATTGGGATGGGGGATGCCCAAGGGGGGCCAAGAGGGGAGGGAGAACACATGAAAGCCGCAGCGAGAATTCAGTGCGCACCAGGGGGAGGGAAGGGGTCAGGGTTCAGGGTGGACGGTGCACTGCATCAGTCCGGAACATTTCAGCAAAAGGGGGGCAGAATCAGGGGCCGGCCGCACAGCCCCCCTCCCCGTGGCCATGATTGTAATGGTCCCTCTGACCCCCCAGGGTTGGCAAGCGTTCGGTGTGGGGCCACCTTGCACAGCCCCTGCCATCCCTGTGCCTCTAGTCCACTCCTGCCCCCTCCCCGCCGGTCTCTGCAGCCCGAGGAGCAGGGGCCTCGCGGGCCCCTGGCCTGCCTCCCAATCGGCGGGCCCCACACACAGGACAGGTGCGTGGGCCCAGCTTCTTCCTGGCGATAGCAGGTCCCTGGACGGGGCGTTCCCCTTGCTCTACCGTGACACCTTTGTCCCCACGTGGGTTCTGTCCCGGCGCCCACATCCCTGCTGCACGGCCGACGCCAGTCTTGCTGCAGCTCCTGCGCCACTGGTGGCGGTTGACCGGGAGCCGTCCTCTGTGCCGGCAGGAGCGGTCCCCAGCACCCCCTGGAGGGATGCCCTACTAGCTGGAGGTGGCCCCTGGGGAAGAAGGGGCTGCTTCCTGTGTGCAGCGGGCCCCGGGCCCCGGGCCCCGGCAGCAGTGGCTTCCCCCTCCTGACAGCATGCTCCCACAGGCAGGTCGCGAGCAGGAGCAGTGGCCGGGCTCTGGCTCTACGCTGCGTGGTGTCCGAGGGGGAGGCCAAGTGGCCAACCCGGCTGGGGGTCACTGGGGCCAGCCACCGATCTCCAGCGCCGAGGTGAGGCCTTACTGCCCCCAGGTGCCCAGCCTGTGGCACACACTGGGCACATGGGGGATGTTCAGCTGAGTGTGAGGAGCAAAGCCCAGGGAGCCACGGCACGGACTAGCCTCCCCGGGACCTCTCAACAGGAGGCCTCTCCTGGCAGGATGACTAAGGCAGGACTGGAGCTGGGAGACTGCCGTCAAGGTCCTGCAGAGAGGGAGGCTGGGGGCCAGAGTGGGACCCACAAGGACAGAAGCAGGTGGCTGCAGGATGCTGTGACTGGTGGGGAGGATGGCAGGTGTGGGGTCTGGGGACGGGGAGGCAGCTGGGGGAGCTCCTCGGGAGCTTCCGGAAGGAACCAGCCCTGCCCCCTCCTGGACTGTCACCCAGAGAAACCCATTCGGACCTCTGATCTCTGGGACGGACTGTGGTCCTTTGTTATGTCTGCGGTAGAATGAGAACTGTCGGATACGAGATCAGAAGGACCGTGTTTTCCTCTGGGACTCAGTTAAAGTGCTTTCTGTGATCGGCCCATCACAGCTGTCTGGACGTCCAGATCACAACCTCCGACCTTCTGCTCTCCCATCCACCCAGCCTGCGTCTCCCCTGGGGCCTCCCCTGCCCCGGTGCCAGGTCTCCGGGGCAGCCGGCCAATGGGACCCGGCCCCTGCGAGGCTGGCCCACGGCTCAGGACCCGAGGACACAGGTTGGCGAGGGACGGGCGGGGTCTGCCGCGTCTGTAGCTGGTGCACTGGGGGCTCCAGGGCCCATGGCACCTACACTTTCATGCCCAGGCACGTTTGACTCCCACGGAACCAAAGGAAACCCGTTGGATCCAGGCTGGGCTGCAAGAGCGGGATGGGTGTGGAAGGGGAGGGGTCCAGATCCCCGCAGAGCTCGAGTGGATATTCCCTTTGCGCGGAGCCATCCTGGCAATGGTGCTGAGTGTGTATTTATCAAAAACCACTTTAATTAGGAAAACTGGTGGCCTTCTCCCCAAGAACCTATGGGCGGGTAATGTTAGCTTCACAACTTGGGGGACGACAAATGGACTGTTTAGAAAAAAAACAGAGAAATACAATTAAAAGCACATCAGAAGGACGTCGGAGTTCGATGCATAATTGGAAGGTAATGGTGTGAGTCCTTACGACACAAGCTAACCTTCTTGACAGGATCTGCCGTAAATGCAGGGTGCTTGCACGGGAATAGGCGCCCGGGTGACGGGCCCACGGGTTAGTGTGCTCCACGACCGCGGAGCCTGTGGGGGTCTCCCGGTGAGAACAGGGGCCCCACCCAGGGCTCCGCTCAGGGGACCCAGGAAATGTAAGCTCTGTGGGGTGGCCACGTTTCAGCTCTAATTCAAGGAAACAGTAGCCATCAGTGTCCCCTTCTCCTGGCAAGAACCCAAAGTTGTTCACATGACAACAGCCTCCAGACGCTCAGAGAACCCTGCTCGCACCTTGGGAACATGGGAGAAACCGAGTCACGGCAACAACACAGAGTGCCACTCAGGATGGAAAGATGCCTGAGACCAAGTCCAGGTGCCCCAGAGCCCAGCGGACACCATGCGGCAAGATCATGTGTGTGCGGACGGCGTCCGCGCAGGCGCTGCCCGGCGATCCGGGTTCACCCAAACCACACCAGCGACGCGAGCGCCAACGTCTTAGGCCTCTGTGACTCCACACAAACATCCAGGCTTTTACTTTCCTCAAGGACCTGTCCCCTGGGGCAGGTGGTCCGGCTGAGCTCCGGGCGGGGGGGATGGGCACAGCCGGATCCCGGCACGCAACGACTAGTCAGTCGTGACTCGGAAGCCCTCCCCCTGCTCGGCTGGCGGCCTCCTCATGCCTGCAGGTATGGAAGGGAACAAGACACCCGGCTGACCTTAGTTATTATTTAATCAATTCTGTTAAGGGACCCTAACTGTAACCCTAACCCCATTGCACGGGGCTGCGTGGTGTCCCCACACGTTCGTGTCTACCCAGAACCTCGGGACAGGACGGCTTTTGGAAATAGGATCTTTGCAGACGGGATGGAATTAACTCAGACGAGGCTGTCCTGGGCCCTCACGCCAGTGACCGCTGTCCTCTTCTAGTGGGAAGATGGGACACAGACGCGGGGAGACCACGCGCACGAGGATGGAGGCGCGGAGTGGAGCCAAGAGGCCACACGCCCAAGACGGCCCCCAGCACCAGAGCTCGGAGCAGCAGGACGGGTGCGGCCCTGGGGCCCCCGGGAGTGCGGCCCTGGGCACCTTGACCTCGGACGTCTGTGCCCCAGAACCGAGCAGACGAGTCTGCTGCTTCCCAAACGCCGTTTCGGTGGCCCTGGCCGGGCGGAGCCCCCCCACTCGGAGCCGGGGTTCTGGCTGGGAACCCTGCCCTGGGCTTCACTGCAGTCAGGGGCTCAGGACTACTGGTAGCTCAGCCGGGCGTGGATGGGGTGAGGACCCTCGGCCACATTCCGGGGGCCCGTGCGCGGCACCGACTGAACCCGGGAGCTTCTCCTGCAGGGCCCATCTGTAAGTGCCAGAGCCCGTGCCTGTGCCCCTGATGGGTCCAGGCCCTCTGTCCTCTTTGCTCAGAGGCTGTGTGTTGCTCATTGGCCTCCGTAGGCCCAGGACCCACCATGAGCCCCGGGCTCCCCTCCAGCCCTGATGGGCCTTCCGCCTGCTTGGACAGATGGTGGAGCTCCAGAGACAGGCCTGGGCCTCCTGGCTGGGGCACTGGCTTTCAGGGGAGTGGAAGCAGTGTGCCCCAGGACAGCCAGTGACAGCAGCATCCTGGGAGCTGAGAGCTGGGCACCTGCCCGCCTCCAACAGGTCGTTGTGGGCTCCGAGCCCCCCCAAGTCTGCAGGGGGTAGACTGAGCAGGGGAGGGCCTCAGGGCTGGGGAGGAAGGGCTGGGCTCTCACTAGTGTGGCAGGCCCTGCCTGGCCCCTGTGACGCTGCCCCAGGCGCTGCTGGCAGAGCTACGAGTACCTACAAGGGGGGGACGTGGAGGACGCTGGCCGGCTGCGCTCGGGTCTCCGCTGCGCTCAGTTCACAGCACCGAGCGGAGTTTGGTGCGTCTTGACAATGTGAGGCTGGTCTTCTTACCTGTTTCCAGAGCCGGCGCCTGTGTGCGCGTGCCCGCTGGGACCGCAGGGTGGCCTGGAACGCCGGGTGGGGAGGCGCAGCTGCGGGAGCCGGGGACCCTGGGAAGAGCCGAGAAACGGCGCGGGCACTGCTGGGTTCTCTCTGGCTGCCAGGCTACGTACGACACCCAGAAAACGCTGCAATTAGTTCTGAGTGTTCTCAGGACTCAGAAACAAGGATGCAGGCCGACTTCTTCGGGTCCCCACACACCCTGGAGGCCGACTGAGCTGCAGAAGCTTACGGGCCCACCAGGAGGTTTTGTCCGTGGGGAGGGGGCTGCGGGCCTGGGTGAACGCTCACAGGGACCTCCGTGGGACCCAGACACCCCTGCCCGACAGGTGGGGCCTGCCTCTCACCTGTGTTTTACCAGGAGAGGGGTCCATGGCTCCCATTCAGGCAAAATAGGCGCCGTATGTATACAGATGCCCACAGGCCCAGGGGGTTCTGAGTTCCGGAGTCGGGCTGTTCAAGCTGTCCCTGTTCCAAGAACTATCCCCAAGCCAGGAAATCAGTCTGGGACCCGCTGACGCTGGCCAGCAGGGCAGCATTTCTGAGCTTCCAGCACCACCTTCCGGAATATTCTGAAATTGCACCCAGTGGCACCAGCTCAGGCTTTTCTGTTTAAGGGGAGCCGATCAGAGCCGCATCTGACTGGCTCGCCCACAGCACGCGGGAGCACGGGGCTCCATCCCAGCTGTTCCTGAATCTCAGGGAGCAGCTGCAGACACACCTAAGGACACAAACGGATGCCACGTGCCCTTCCCAATGGGTCGCCCCACACCCCTGCCCGGCGCTGCCCACGGCAGGGACAGAGGGACCCAGAGATCTGAAGGCCAAGTGCCTCGGTTCTGGGACCTGGGACGGAGCAGACATCACTGGCAGATGGGGGTGTCCACCATCCCTGTTGGGGAGGCTGCTGGATGGAGCCCCTCAGCCCAGGGCGTGTGTGAGAGGAAAGGGGAGCTTGCCTGTCCTGTAGCTTCTCTGAAAGCTGAGAATTATTCCAAGATGAAAGCTTTCGGGAGAGAGGCTGCAGGAAAGCCCCACCATGTGGGGACCCCAGAACCAGCCTGTGTGGGGACACAGTGTGACCGGGAAGCTTCAACTGTGGGGTCCTGGCTGGGGTGGGGAAGGCTGAGTCAGTGCAGGACCTTTCCTGCCTGAGGCCAATGTCCTGGGATGGGGGGGTGCCCCAGGCCTGTCCTGCTGGCCTCCGTCTGCTCAGGTGGCCCTCGCGCTGGGACGGGGGCACCTGGCTGCCTTGGAGGGGGGCTGGCGCCAGAAGGAGCAGAGCCTGACCGTTCCCCTGGTGGGGGTGGGCAACACGGTGACCTTCAGGTCCTCACCCGCACAGCCTGGGGAGGGAGGTGGGCCGGGGGTTTTGTGCACCTCGGATTTGGGTTAATTCCAAGGACCATCTTGCCCTCCCAGGCTTTAAATGTCCCCGTGCCTCAGTTTCTACATCCTGAGCTTTCTGTCCAATGTTTTCAGAGGTGTCAGGTGACTGTTGCTGTCTCGCGATGGGGACAAGGCCAGCCCACCTCCAAGGACTTGAGGGCCTCTTTGGAGAACTGGGTGGGGGAAAGGACGTGACAGTTGTGGTCTGGCCATGCCCGAGCAGCCCTAAACTCAGGGTGTCTTTCTCCCCACGAAGACCAGACCAGGGTCAGTGCCTACCTGCTTCTCTTCCGTTTCCACGGGGAAATCCCAGGACAGAACCTGGCCGTCCTGGACAGAAGTCTGGGAGGGAGTAGGGCAGGGCCCTGGTCAGCCCTGGGCCATGCAGGTGACCTACCTGGTCACAGGTACTGGCTGTGGGTACATCTCAGGTGGGCACGTGCTGGGGTTGAGGGAGGTGACCCCCTCCCTGGGTCAGGGAGTCATGAACTCTGGAGAACAAGGTGGGCCTTTTGTGGGCTTCCTCGTGCTCAGAGCCGGAGGACCGTGGGGGAGGGGGCATCTGTTTGGGGCCCAGCCCCTTGGACGTCGTTTGGTGTCCGGGGGGATGTGGTGACACCGAGTGAGGGAGGCAGAACTGTGGGTCTGGGGGCCCAGATCGCAGGGGTAGCAGCCCCTGACCTGTGTCTCTGGACGGCAGAGCCTTTCTGGGGCTTCACAGTGTTTCAGGGATGTGGGGAGAGAATGGTCCACGGGGCCTCCAGCAGAACTCAAGGTGCAGGAGCTCTGGCCACCCTCCCGCAGGTGGGAGTCCGTTCCTCACTGGGATCCCCTGCCTGATGTCCCCGAGACTTTATGCTTCAGGAGCCAGGAAAGGACCAGCGGGGTCCAGGGCAGATGTCCAAGACCACCCCACCTGGATGAGGGGGCCTCTTTGCCCAGCCCCAAGCAGTAAAGGAACAGACAGCCACTCCTGCAATCCGCTTTGGCTTCTTGGGGTGAGTTTACAGGCTTTGTTAACACAGCTTAGCCCTCAATATTCAGGAATATTCACTGGTCCAGAACAGGACAAAACTGTACAGGGCAACCGCCGACCGGCCCACCTGCCCCGGGTCCCTCCACCGACCCACGTACCGCCACGGCCTCCCAGCCATTCTACTTCCCGCACCAGTGAGCCCCAGCGGTAGGAGGCCCTTGGGGTAAAAGACTCAGCACTTCACACCATTAGCCCCTCTTGTGCCCACTTTCCTCATTGGTTCGAACTGGTCTAAATTCTCCGGTCATGGGCTGTCCTGACCGCCGGTCTGGTCTCTAAAGGCGCCAGGCCCTCCACACACCGTCCACCCCCAGACATCGTGCTCCTTTCCTCTTGTCCCGTTTCCCAGGACCGCCTGCTGTGCTGCTTCCTCTCTGTCCAAACCCTGAGTGCCGGGTGCTGGGTGCTGAGTGCTGAGTGCTGGGTGCTGGGTGCTGGGTGCTGAGCGTGCCCCGTGCTCCTGTCTCAGGGCCTGAGCCACAGCTGCCCTCCTGCTTTCTTCGGCTTCAGTCTCACCTCAGAGGAGCCCGTCACCCACCCTGGGTTCCCAGAGCGCTCCCCTCCCTGTCACCGAGGGTGTTCCGCGGGCGAGCGTGGGGAGTGGGACCCTTAGTCTGGCCACACCCGCCCCGGGGACACCACAGACGACGCGTGAAGCACAGGCCCGCTCGTGGGGCTCGCAGCCCCACGGGGAGACGCGGCTCCTCCATCCAGCAGTTCAAAGGCACTTCCCGCGCGCAGAGGACAGCTAACGCCAGGGTCCCACGGGGTTGGATGGCTTTCACAAACGTGCCGGCAAGGCTCGGCGACCCGAGCTGTGGACCGAGGGCAGGGACACTTGCCGCCCGCCGCCTCCCCGCGTGTGCCCTCCCTCCTCTGGAGCGCTGGTCCGTGAACCGGAACCAGAGCGGGACCTCGGGACCCTTGACTGGGCAGCTGCCCTCTGCCACCTGGCACCGAGCTGGAGCCACGGCCGTCCCTGCGTGTCACGCCGGTCACCCGCCGCGAGCTTCCGTTCCTCCAGTCATGGCATCACTCCGCGGGGACAGCTCGCTGGGCCGGAGGCTGTCTTCAGTTCCCAGCTGAAGACACAGCCCAGCTCTGACTCCGGTATGGACGCGACGGGTCTTCACTTCGTGGGACTCCTGTCGGACTCCGGCCGCTTAGTCCGAATCTAGCCAGTGACCCACGGCTCATAAAGGCTTCTGTCTTTAACGTCTCCCTGAAGTGCTCTTCCCTGAGGTCCGCGGTTTCTCCTTTCTCTGGGGTCCTTTACAATTTATTATGACTCAACGCGCCAAGGCCGAGGGGCGGGTTTATTAAAACGACCGTCCCCTTTGCTCTGGGACATCCTCGCCGCCTCACAGGCCACGTGCTGAACGGTGGCGGTTTCTGCGCCCCCAGAACCCCGTGAGCCGCCGTCCCTCCTGCAGGTGCACGCGCGTCCACAGAGCCGCGGGCGGCCACCTCGGGACGGGGGCTCCCAGCGCCCCCCGCGGGCTCCGGGGCTGGAAGCAGCGCCACCTGGTGGGCGGCAGGGCTCAGGCGCACACGCGCCTGCTTTCCTTGCGGCTGCCGGTTCTCCTCTTTGCGAAGATGCTGCCGGGAAGCGGGGGGTCGGGGGGTGGGTGCTGCCCGGGGACCCCGCACGCCGGCCCGGGGCTGACTGACGAGCCCCAGCTCCAGCACCGCCGTCCCCAGGGACTGGGGGACAGGCCACATTCTGGGGGAGGCCGGGCTGAGGAACGGTAACAGACCCGAATGTCCTGGTGCAGGGGGTGGGGATGGGGGCTGCAGCACCTGCCTCGGGAAGTGGGGAGACAGTCCCCCTCTCAGCAATTGTTGAGACCCTCCCACATGCTCCCTGGAAAGGACGGGTAGTGACGTGGGCCACGACAGCTTCGGACTCAGTGACACCCAGGGGCTACACGCCGTGAGGGCACCCCCTCTGCACCCCAGAGAAGTGCCCTGTGTGACCGACACAACTGGGCTGGCTCACAGAAATCGGGACGGCGGCTTGGAGGACAAAGGGCTTTTTCTGTCACAAGTGTCAGGTGCTGGTGTGTTCATGACCTGAGCGGCTGGAGACGCAGTGACAAAGCCAGTGGGACACCTCGGGGGCTGCGAGCAGGACCGCCGGCGTCACCTTACGCACGTGGTGGTGGGCTGAAGCGTGACTTTCACAAAGAGAAACTCCAGCAACGGGCTTACTTACCAGCAATGCCGGGAGGCCGTGGAGTCGTGTGCAGAAACACGACCGTCCTCCAGCTTGGCTACGGGGCGCACCGAGGGAAGGGCTCTCGTCGCCAGGAGCCCTCGAGTCCCCACGGGGCGGGAGCAGCACGCGCCTCGGGCTCCGGGGAGCAGCACAAACACAGACGCTGGCGTTTAGCATCTAGATTTTATTCTAGTCAAGTGGAAACAGCTTTCTACATCATGGCGTCAAAGAGTCTGAACGTCAGGAAACTGCAGAATATTAAACTTCCATGTTAATTCTCAGAACGCCGGACTGAGAGGAATGCTTTACAGTAGTAGTGAGATAATCAGGGCTCATTTCGATAGAAACTCAAGTGGTTTGATATGAAAATTAAATTGAAAAACAGAAAAAGAACAGAAAGGGGATGTGCCCTCCCGCACGGATCGGGGGTGTCCGGTGCCATCCGGACTGCCTCTCCTCTCGGGCTCCGCTCCCTCCGACCTCCCTGCACCCCTGCAGGGACCCCAGCTGCTGGAGCCGGCCCCGCAGTGCGCTAGGACGTGAGCTTGCAGTAGCTGGGAGGGGACAGCTTTCGTTTCAAGTACTTCAGGACGTAGAGCGGCAGACAGCTGACCACGGTGATGGCCGACACTTTCCACACGAAGGTCACGGTTGTGATAAAGGCAACGTCTGCGGGAGACACAGGAACAAGTGTGAGAGGCAGCCCAGGCGCCCACAGGCCCTCACGGCCGGAAGCCGCAGACCTGCCGGACGCTCCGGGGACCGGCCCGGGCGGGACCGCCGCGGTCCTTACCACACCTGTCTGCCAGCTGTAACGGGTTCTCTGAACGAACGAATGAGACCGAAGGATTAGAGGCCGTGTGACGCCCCCAAACGCCCCTCGGCGCGTGGAGGTCCACACACCGACCTGTGCCAGCGCCGGCTGTGCTGGCGGATGGGCCATCACAGAGGAGGCTTCACCCATCACCCCAACGGGGCCCCGCGGGCTTGTCCTTAACGCTCACGTACCAACGCCGGGCCCTTTGAATTTTCACGGGAAGGGGTATGTGAGCTGTTCCACCGACGGCACAAGCCCCTCAGACTCTCACCAGAAGGGGGGGATCCACTCAGCGGGAGTCACGGATTTTACGCACATCCCCGGCTGATCCGAGTGTATCCCACCCACACAGGGTTGGGTATGGTCTGGATTTCACCAGATTTTGAAACACCCTGAAAATGTTTTCCAGCACTAAAGACGAAAAGGAAACCTGCTGCAGGGAGAGGTGGACGGCACCCTGAGGGACACACGGAGGCCCGGGCACCTGCCCTCGCCACCAGCAGCGGAGCCCTGGCGGGGAAAAGCCCGCAGCAAACGCTTGCTTGTGCCACGAACAGAATCACCGAGGAACAGAGGGAGCTTGCTCTCATCAGCTACGTGTCTCCAGCACTGTTCCGCTGCATTTCTCGGCTTGTGAAAGAAAGAGAGTTCGCAGACCTAAGAAAGCTCCAGAAGACACTCGGCCTACGTGTGTTTGAACACAAAACCGGCATGAAGACGACGAAGGACAGAAGGGAGGTATCAGGACACTGTGAGTGGTTAGCAGTAAAAACGACTGTGGAAAATGTATTTGCAATTGCGGTTTTAACGCCTCCTGTCACTGCTTGTCCGCACACACGAGTTTTTAAAGCATAACCGAACAGACTGAACACATCCGCAAACACTTCCCCTGTCAGATCCCGACCTCAAGGTTCCAAAGGGATTCGAAGTGCAAAACCCACATGCACACGGCTGCGGTCCAGACGCCGGGAAGGGGGCCGTTTCCGAGCCGTATGCACTACTGCCCTTAAATAGGAGGAATGTGATCTTCCTGAATGACCGTGGTTTGTCTCTGCTGCTTTATAATTCAGTCTTATGTCCATTTTATGTTTGTTCATTTTAGCAGCATTGCTTTGTGTTCTGTATACATTACTAAATGAGGGAACACATATTAAAATGAAGTGCCACAAAAACAGAACATTTCTCCTGTGCCGGGGGCATTAACTTGTGTTCATACAGGAAAATATACTAAATGTTCTTTAAAAAAGTAACAAGAGATTACAATTTGAAAACAACCCATTTCTTATGTGCTGTATCTATTATTATTATTATTATTATTTTTTGGTGAATATTTTTCTTTTTTTTTAAGGGCGGAGGGGCAGAGGAAGAGGGAAAGAGAGTCTCTAGCAGACCGTCCACCAAGCACGGAGC
Organism: Ailuropoda melanoleuca; assembly: GCF_002007445.2. NCBI lineage: Eukaryota > Metazoa > Chordata > Mammalia > Carnivora > Ursidae > Ailuropoda > Ailuropoda melanoleuca. The sequence continues at coordinate 105,899,370 of NC_048231.1, read as the reverse complement.
CGACATGGGGCTCGATCTCATGACCCTGAGATCATGACCTGAGCCAAAATCAAGAGTCAGATGCTTAACCGACTGTGCCACCCAGGTGCCCCAGTGAATGTTCCTTGTAATATAAAAACATTACCATTTTCTATCTTTTCTATCCATATATTTGCCCTTGAGTAGATGCTCAAATGTGAATTCACCCAACATTTCTTTTATAGTGGAATTCTATTTACTTCTCTGCCATTTACAGTACACTACGGTTATGACAAAGGAACGAAATACACGATTTCTGCTGTTGAAACTTGCTTCAACACTCATTTTGTGATTTGCAGTTCTGCTGTGAAGGACAGAGATGCTTTTGTGGTACAGCTGCTGGACGTTACCATCGATTTTCACCCCACACGACCTCACGGTCACTGCGTCACTACACTTAATAGAAGCGTGAAGATCTTCTCTTTCTCTCCTGGTGAAGACAATTCATCCCAGAGACAGCTGGTGTGCATTTGGAATGCTGCTTAGTGACAGAAAATACATGTAGGCTTTTTGATTTTCAAGGGTCATTGCTTTTGCCTTAAAATGGATTTTCCAACAGTGCTAAAATGAACCATGACACTGACCTATTTACCATAGCAAAGCTCTGATGAAGGAACTGATCAGGGAGTGCCCACCAGCATCTGACAGTGGGCAAGTCTGGCTGCACCTGTTAGCGCGAGTCATCTAGATTCCAGGGCCCTCTTCCCCAGTGCCATGTGGGAGTCTGCTTTCACCTCCTCCCTGTCGCAACCCCATGAGTGCAGACGTCAAGACGCCCGCTCTCTGAAGCATTCACCCGTGTCACTGCCACGCATGTGGCTCCTTCTCTGACCCTCACCACAAGGGTCCCTACTATGAGGTCCTGCATCTGCACAGGCAGGGTCTGGGTGAGTCGCCCCAGTGCCCGAGAAGTCACAGAAGCGATGCTCCCACAGCAGGTCCTCGTGGGTTGGGGTCCTCGCCACATGGTCTCGTCAAACCCCCAAGAGGTCAGGCCCTGGCAGGAGCCGCACAGACCAGCCCTGGACCCAGCCCCAGCAGTGCCCAACACAGCTCGAGCCTCATTGGAGTAGAACCCTCGCCTGGGGTATGACCTGTGCTCATGCAGAGGAACCCAGGACGTCCGTGCCCTGTGGGACAGCCCACTCCAGAGGGCAGGGCCGAGGACACTGCTGCTGACAGAATCACCTTCTGCTCAGCCTGCATCCTCTGACAATGCTTCTGGAAGTGACATCCACAGTCTGTGTATCACACCATCTCCTCTCTACGTGGCCCTGTGGGCCCTGCGGGAGGCACACTCTTGCTCCCTATTCCTGGACCCCAGCGGAGCCTGTGCTGGCTTCTCCCCGGAATTTCAGGGATTTTGTCTTTATCCCTGAGAGTGTCTGGAGCCTCTGAGGGTGTCTGGTTTTGGCGTGGGTCCTGTCACCGTCCCTGGCAGGCGTCCACCTGTACACATGTTGACTTCAGATCTGGGTTTTTCCTGTGTGTTCTCTTTCTGTGGCCCCCTGGTGGCCAGAGGGCAGGCCTCCTGGAGGAACCTGGAACCTCCCCTAGTTTTCACTCCCCCACCCGACTCTTTGCCTCTCTGTTCACCTCCTGGAGGGCTCCTTGGGGCTTTATTTTCCACTCTTGCTACGTATCTCTCTTTGTTAGCAAGCTTCTCCCCGAGAGTCCCTTCCACCCAAGTGGCTCTGGGCCCCTGGATGCAGCTGGTCTGTCTTGTTCATCTGAGGTTTCGTGTCTCCCTCCTCCAGGGTCTGCTGCCGTCTACCCAGCTGTTGGCTCTCCACTCACCTGGAGCCATGACACGACTGGCGGGAACCTCTGTGGGGTATGTCATTTCTCCAGCGGCCTCTGCCTGAGAACGCGCCCGTCAGGCTCGCCAACAAGCCTCGTGGCACAGCAGGCCAGGCAGGTGATGGGAACTTAACATTCAGTGAGTGAACTTAAAGGAAGGGCTTGTGTGAATGGACAGCGGTCCGACAAGCAGCTGTCCAGAGGCAATCGGGTTCCGTGGCTGCCGGGAAGCAGGATGCAGACCCCAGCGCTGCTGCTCCCATGGGACGTATGGACTTCAGCCAGTAGTGGCGCTCGTGGCCTCTGCTGCAGCCACACAGGGTGACAAGGGCCCGTGGCTAACCGGCCACACACAGCGACGGTAAAGCACGTGGAGGTGCGTGCCTTTAGCTGGCACTGTGGTCACTGACAATACCACCAGGGACACGATGCCTTTTTCCCTTTTCTGAAAGCCCTCTGGGACATTTCACCTCAGATCAGGAAAGCAGCCCGAGCCATGCTTATTAGGTGCAGTGTGGATGTGGTGACCGTTTCTGCCCTACGGGGGCTCGGGGCAGCTCTGGGAGCCTTGTAGCTCCTGACGATGACGACCAGTAGGACAAATGCTGCCTCCGGGCTCATCTGACCATATTCCTTCTCTTCTCACTGCCCTAATTCTAAAAACCCTAAAAAAAAAAATCTTCTGTGGTCCCGTGAGCCACATGGATCCACTCTGGGACGGCGCAGGTATGGGACGGACTAACTGCGGCTGGAGCAACCACCCGGCTGCGACGAGGGCAGGCCAGGGCCGCTGACGGGAACACTGCGCAGGGAGCTCGTCCTGCACCAAATGCTCCGAGGCGGGCAGGTAGGTCCTTGCCCCAGTTCTCGGGGGAAGAAGTGTGGGCAGGTCACCTGAGCTCGCAGAGGTTAGGGCGAGTCCGGCCCACTCTCCCTCCGATCTGTACAACAGGGTGACATGGACGAGCTTGGTGGCAAGCACAGCCACAGTCTAAGTGAGGCCCAGCAGCCACGTGCTGGGATAGGTTCTGTGAGACCACTTTGTCAAGGTCACCAGGCTGGTTATGGCGGAGCTGGGATGTGCACACCCAGTGACCCCGCCACGGTGCCCACGACGCTTCTGACACACTCAAGACACTGCTGGGGCTGAGGCCACCCACGTGGTGCCCCGTGGCCTCTGTGTCCAAAGACGAGCCTGGATTCCATCCTGGGAGTTCTTGTCAATTAGGAAAAAGGACAAATATGCAGCTCTCGTGGAAGGAATTTTTGGAAACAGCACATCTTCAATATCTTTTAAAAAGCCAAGATGGTAACACAACCTGCATTTTATAAAATATTGCAAGGGGTTTAATTTTGTATAGTGGAGCTTTCTAATGTGGCTTTTACTGTGGTCTGCAATTTAAGACAGTGTATTAAGAAGTAACAATAAAAAATGTATAAAAACCAGTAATAGACAAAAAAGATTCCCATGGCAACTTACCAAAATACTCATTTAGAAAAGCAAGCGAGGCCACGTAGCAGCCCAAGCTGAGGACCTCGGCCACTGCCATCAGCCAGTGCCACGTCCTGACGGTCAGGGCCACCATGAGCAGCTCGGTGAGGATGAGGGCCGTGAAGGAGATGGCCACCACGTGCACAAACTCTGACTCGAACAGGAGCAGAGCCCCGTACATGAGGATGCCGCCTGCAACACACAAGACGGGGACAGCGCGGCTTTCAGAGGACAGCTCCCTCCACCTGGGTGGGAAACTAGCGGTGCGCAAACATCACGGAGGCAGCTAACCGACACGCAGCACACTGAAAATACAGGACAACGTATACCCCCACACGTCGTGTTGACTAACAACTGATTTAAACCCTGGGTTGTGAATAAACTGAGACGTGGCACCGACGAGAGGCTTAGGAACTTTTTAGTATCTGAAGGAAAGGTCATGCCGCCTCTTCAATCAGCATAAATAATGATGCTTTCAATGTAATGTGTCTAATCTGTTAATTCACTTTCAACGATCTCTCATTTACCTGGAACCCATCAGAGGGTGGCCAGTGACTTCAGTTCACGTGAGTGAGATTTCTCAAGGTCTGGACCTCACTCTGCGAGAGGAAACCACTGTGTGGGGGCATATGATGTGGTTATGTGGTTGGTAAAATTTTTCTGGATTAACATTTAATTATAAACATCAATCAGTAAAGAACTACCCATCCACACTGCACTGTGAAGGGTCTGGACGACCAGCTGCTAGAATATTGGTTCACGGGGTAAACAGAACATGCTATTTAGCTGTTGATGAAACCTGAAGCCTTTGGACTTTAACCAGGAGGGGAAAACATCACCACTAGAAGCCAAGAAACCCTCCATCCAGGCCCATCTTACCTTGGTAAATACTGATCAACACCCAGACGAGGAAGGTCTTGAAGGACAAGGATCTTCCCTAGGGTCAACGGTGGAATATCTTAGTTAGCAGAGTGGAACAGCTCGTGTGACTCATAGGTTTTCAAACAGCTAGTTATGAATAACTTCTAAAAGATCCCCAGGTCCCAAGCCCAAGCCAACGCACCGACCCAACTTGCCTTCCCGCCCGTGCCCACCATGTGCACCTCTGGCCCGGAACCGCGGTGCTCTCTGCACGCCCTCTGGTGACCTTTAGGCCACAGCCACGTACTCCCTGGCTCCCCAGAAATCGATGTCCGTCACCAAACGCTGAAATGCACTAGTGCGTAAAGACTTTCTTTGCCGTACGACAACTCCCTTTACTTCTTTAGTTCTCGGGAACAAATATTCCTGTATTTACTTTTTAGTTTTTCCAGATGAGAAAGGATGGTCTATCAAAAGAGAGGTTGGAGTTTACCAGCCCGTAGGTCCCTTCTGGACAAGATGGCACGTAAGTCAGTCCAAGACAGACAGAGTGGTTTGGGCCCAACAGCCTTCTCTTTTTTTTTTTTTTTTAAAGATTTTATTTATTTATTCAACAGAGACAGAGACACAGCCAGCGAGAGAAGGAACACAAGCAGGGGGAGTGGGAGAGGAAGAAGCAGGCTCCTAGCGGAGGAGCCTGATGTGGGGCTGGATCCCATAACGCCGGGATCACACCCTGAGCCGAAGGCAGACGCTTAACCGCTGTGCCACCCAGGCGCCCCCCAACAGCCTTCTCTTTTACAACTCTGACGGGTTGCTCGGGGTGCGTCCATGATGGAAGAACGAGGCCTGCATTCCCTCCACACCCAAGAGGGAGACCCGCCATTTGCCAACTGCACTGGCCTGTTAGTGCTCTGGGCTGGTCCACGGTAGCGCTCGTCAGGTAAAGCCGTGGGAACTATGGACGCTACAACAGAGCCCCTGGGGACCACTGCCAGATCCGTGTGGTCACACCCCTGCATCGATCCTCTCACGCAGTGTAGCATCTCGGTTACAGGGCAGACGCTGTCTCCAATGACACATGAAGAAGCGTGAAAAGTTCGGTGCTTCCCACAGGTCCACGCTGTGGGTTAGCTGCGCTGAGCAGCATACAGTTGACCCTTGACATGGGTTTGCACCTTGTGGGTCCGCTAACGTGGATTTTAAAAAAAATTTTAATAAAGACAGTACCGTGAACGTGTGCGCTTTTCCTTGTAACTTTTTTTTTTCCAGCCTACTATATGATAAGAATACACGATATAACACGTGTAACGGAATCAGATGGTCATCGTGGTGGGTGAGGCTTCCAGTCACCAGGAAGCCGTCAGTCCTTGAGTGTTTGGGGAATCAAAAGTGATATGCAGATGTCTGGCTGTGCAGGGGTTCGGTGCCCCTGACCCCACAGTATTCAAGGGTCAGCTGCAAATGACCAGAGTCCGAAGCGCTGCCCGTGACCTACGGCCTCCCCACCACAGGAGAGGTGCTCAAAGCCACGTCAGAAAGTGCTGCCAAATGCCACCAAGGAAGAACGAGCCGTTACGGAAGAGATGCCCAGGGCATGTTGCCCTGATGACCGCCAGAGTATTCCAGATCTGAGCCGCGTCCACCTAGAGTCAAGTGACAACTTTTCAGAAGAGACGCACGCCACAAGGCAGGTGTGGCCACTCTAGCATCTTCCTGGGAAATGTTGGCTGAGCCTGAATCCTTACAACACGTATGAAAGTAAGGTTCAGATGTAACAAATATCACTAAAAGGCAATGCTGTTTTAAAAAAGGCGGGAAATTTCAGGTGTAACGTGTGTATCTCAGCACGTAATTCCCAAGTGCACTTCTCTGACTGGATACCAGTAGGGGTTTGGTCTTTGATAAAACTCAGCTAATTAAGTATGTGGCTAATTTTATTTGAATATTTTAAAAGAGGATTTAAATGTAATGTTTTGATGTAAACACAGAAGACGTCCTCTGTAGCCAGACTTGCGGACATCTCCTATCACTGGTGTGATACGACTAGCAGTCTACACCCTGACAGACACAGAGGGGCTGTTGGTGCCCTTTCTTACGTCAGGGGCTGCAAACTCCCCACACGGTGTTTGTGGAAGTCAGCACACCGATGTGCACTCAGGTCAAAGCTCCTGCATCCAAGCAGCCCGTAGACTAATGAGGTACAAAGACTGTCAATAAAATAACTAACGGGAGAAACAGTGGAAAAATATGCATAAACCAGTACTAGCTCCCGGATGGGACACTTATCAACGGCTCCCAGACTTCAGCTCTGAAGGACAAAACGAGAGTCTCACTGTACTTGGCGGCACAAATACGCACGAGCACAGTCCACTTCCGACAGACCCAGGCCACATGTGCAGGGCTCTCCTGGGCCCACACACCTCTCCTTCCATGTCCCTGGCTGGGGGAAACTCCTCTAGCAGGAGCTCTGTCCAGGCACCATGCAGACACCGCTCGGACCCGGCCGACCTAGGTGGCAGCCCAGGGCACACACTGAGCCTCTGTGAGTGGTCTCCTCTTCCGTGAACAGAAATGATAACAACACATACTCATGTGGATAAAATGAAATAAGCATAAAGCCAGAAACCTAGCGAATGTTCACTATTTCAATGTTAGATTTTAGAGACCCCAAAGTACGTTTCTATTACGTATCAACCAAACTATAAAAATAAAATCAAGCAAATCTCGGGAAAGGTTAATCCACCCGAAGGTCACGCGAACACTCACTAGCCTGTCTCGGTCTGAGACGTGTGTGCAGCACAAGTGGCCACAAGTGTGGGTACAGATGCCTCCCGCGGCCTCTCCATCCCCGACCCCGACCCCGGGCTGCCGCCCACCTGTCTGTCCTCTGGGCCCAAAGCTCTGCATGTCCCAGGGTGCCAGGCAAATGGGACCATAGGAGCTTCTGAGTCTGGCTCTTTTGTGTAGTAAAATGCATTTAAGATTCACCTGTGTTGCTGGACACTGCACGGCATGGCTGCAGTTTCTGGCAATTGCGGCAAAACGGCCGGGAACGTTTGCTTACAGGATTCTGTGTGAACACAAGTTTTCACATCTCGGGTCAAGCCTGGGTCACGTGCTCAGTGCATGTTTAACTTCACCAGAAACTGCTGAACCGTGCCCCAGGGTGGCCGTGCCATGCTGTGTGCCCGTCAGTGGCGAGTGAGCACGCGGCGTTGCCCGTGCACTAGACCCTGCCTTCCTGCGGTTCCTGCCTGTTGTCCCCGCGTTGAGAAACGGTGGTGAGTGGAGTGTTTCCAGACGCTCACTGGCCACGTGCACATCGTGACCCATGCTGTGTTGTCAGTCCAGGGCTTCTCCTGTCTCAATAACTGGGTTGTTTGTCTTCTTCCTGAGTTTTGAGGGCTCTTTATATTTTCCAGATACAAGTCCTTTGTCAGAAGTGCGATCTGCAAATATTTCCTATGATTGTGTCTTTTCATTTTCTTAGCAGTTCCACCCACAGAACAAAAGTCTTGGATTATGATAAAGTCCAACCTACCAATTTTCCCCTTCCTGAATCACATGTCTGACCCCGTATCTAAAACTAGGCTTACCCCAAGGTCATGCACATGTTCTCCTGCATTTTACTCCAGCAGGCGAATAGTTCTACATTTTACATTTAGGTCTGTGGCTCCTTTTGAGTGCGTTTCCCCAAAACTGTGAGGGGTGGGTGGAGGCTCTGTTTTTGCAGGCGGCTCTGACGACATCTGCTGACAAGACGGTCCCTCTCCTTCAGGTTTCCCTTCATGCTTGTCAAACATCAGCTGTGACACCTGTGTCTCTTCCCCTGGGCTCTCTGTTGACCCCACTGGTCCAGGTGTCTGTCTTCTGCCAAGAATCTGTTGTCTTGGTCACTACTGTAGAGAATGTCTTGAAATTGGGTAGAGCGAAGTCTTCCGAACTTGTTCCTCTTTTTACAAATGGTCTTGGTAATTCCAGTTCTCCTGCGTTTCCATGTAAATTCTGGAATCAGCTTGTCAGCTTTCGTACGCATGGTGTCTTCAGTCACATTCTTTTGCACCTTTCAAAATCCCTCTCGACAGCGTCCCGCTGCACACAAGTCCTGCACACAGTTTGTTAGTTATACCAACTTTGGTTTTTTAAGTTAGTACGAACACCGTTCAAACACACTTTTCAGGCCTCAGTTGTTCATTGCTACTATACAGGCTTATTCCTTGAATCCCACAACCGTGCTGAACTTACTAGAAAGATTTTGTGGATCCTTTTGGCTTTTCCACCTAGATGACTATGTCATCTGCAAACAGGTCCTCCCCTAATTTGTCTTTTGTTTCTTTTTCTTATCACTATTATTTCTAAAATTACATTAAGAATACAAATGTATATTCCAAAACTAAAACCATTTCGAGAATATTCAACAGGAAATAAAAAAAATAGTGAAGTAACCCTAAGAGCTGTGTGTCTGACAGTGTCAAGGATTTTGAGGAACGACTGTAGGACGTTACCTACTCGATTATCTTGACAGCTAGTTCAGGTGCCGCCCAAACCCTCCGCAGTTCCTAGGTTATTTGTCACGATATGAAATGACGCGTTGGTCATGTAACCCACAGCTGCAAGTCTGAGGTATCTAAGGAACATGTGGCCTGGATCTCAGGCTCACGTGGCCTTTCTTGAGGGGCCACAGACCGTCTGGGGTAAACAGTCACCTGCGGAGTTGGGAGGGGGTGGGCACACAGGGTTCCTGGCAGCACCAGGAAATTGCAAGCAGCTGCATCACGAGTGACGTGTGAACATTCGAAGCAGAATTTGACTTTAAAAGAGAAAACTGTTACAGACACATCATTTTCTGCAAGGAATGAAAACGATATGGCTTTAGGAAGGGGAGGGAAGGGGAATGCTGCTTCCTTGCTGGACTCCATCACCTGTCGCTGACACACTACTGAACGGACTGCAGGCCAGGCTCAGGCTCCAGAGAGAGCCGTGAGCAAACGTCTGTATTCCGGATCGGCTCCTCCTGTTAGAGCACCTAAGTCAGATCTGTAATGCCTGGGTTCTGACTCGCACTCTCAGAATAAAAAGACAGGCCACCAAATAACTATGAGAAATGGTGTTTTCCTTCAAAGCATGGTACTTTCCTCTCTGTTTTGCAAGGGATACATACTCTGCTTCCCCTGATTATCTTTGAAAGTATTTTAGGAATTTACTGTGACCCTGGCCTTCTGCTCAGAATAGGCTGGACGACGCATCATCCAGCGGACGAGCACCCGCGTCCCCGCCTGCGGGCCTGTTTTCTGCTGCTGTTTGACTATCACGTAATTTACCCTGGCTTTACGTTTCCTTTCCGGACTGAGCGTGGGCCTCCTGAGCCAGGAGTGACGTCTCGCCCACGCCTCCAGCAGCCAGACCTAGCGCCTGCCACGTGGACAGGCCAGGCGGACGGCTCACGGCCTCCCGAGCATCCACCAAGCATTCAGAAGGAACGCAAAGCTTCAAAATCTCTCTCTGGCTTCAGTAAGAAAATATAACTCAAGGTTTATCAAGTTAGGTGGCTGAATAATTTAGTGCTACTTTGTTTTCAAAGGGTTTGACGTGCATCAGATTTTAAAAGAAATATATACACTAAAAACACAAAAGGAATATATTTTGGATCTTGAAGGAAAGGAGTCTAAAGACCGTAAGTGACTGCACTCCTGTCACAATAATGCAGGAATGACGTCCTACTCTCAACGATACTCAAGACACTCTAAAGGGGGCACCTTCACAAAGACGAGATCCAGCTCGGAACTGAACACAGTTTCCTGACATGCCCTCGTGTTTACTGTGTCAGCTAATGGGGGCGTTTGAAGATTCGCGGCTACCTGACCCCGCAGACATATTCTTGTTCCCAGAGGAACCGAGGTGCCCGCAATCGGAATCCTGACAACAGTGACTGTCTGCCCTCTGACGGGGTGGAGATGGCAATCACCCTGCATCTCACTAACACGAACTGCTCCGATCTTGACTGTCTGGCGACGTTGCCCATGTTGACCCGCAGTGACCGTGAGCGGGTGAGACACTGACCACCTATGATTTTAGGGAGCTCCTCTAGTTTTGTTCATATATGAGGAGCTTGTTTTCCCCTTATGTCTGTGAGGCAGCATTTACGTAAACATTTCTGGAGTTTATGGAAATAAGGAAATGCATAATCTACTAAAATTATAATTCCTCACAAAAGTTTCCTGTAGTTTTTAGATCTTTGATCCTGTTCTGCTTTACTGAATGATAATAGTCTCCCCATTTTAGAATATTAAGCCAAAAACTTTTTATTTGTAATATTCATAATAATATTATCATCAGGATACTAATGCTTGCATTTTATTATCAAATTAAATATGATGTTATCGCATATAATGATTGACATTTTATTTTACACTATACCGGTAAACTAGCTTTATTTTTGTCCTGATTGTAAAAGTAACATAAGCACTTTGTATTTTTTTCAAGGAACTTTAAGTCTCCGTTTCATCCAGCCCGTATAACAACACCATGAAGCCCGAAGATCAACGTGGCCTGGCCAGCTCCTCTCTGAGTGGTCAGCGGTTCGCTAAGTCTATGCTTAACGCCAACTGATTCTTTCTCCATTCTGCTAGAGATTAAAGATCTGAGTCGGTAATTTCAGGTTATCAATTGTAAACCTGGACTTGCTTGGAGGTTAGTGGATTTTGTTCTCAGTGTTGCTTCGGGAAAATTCCAAAGTCACCACAACTTCTGCTTGGAGAGCTAGGGGCATCCCAGCCCGTGGAGCTTGTTTTCCACACTAGAGAAATATGGTCTCGTAAAGAAATATGACAAACTTGAAGCTTCCTCTAGGAATGCCTCCATCTGAACATAGTTTTGGGTCAGATAAATGAATCTTCTGCATTTTCAGGGGGCAGACTTTCCCCCAGCAGCATCCTTGCGACCTCAGCCCTGGGTCGTGGTGACACTCTGCCCATCACTTCTTTTTTTTTTTTTTTAAAGATTTTATTATTTATTCGACAGAGATAGAGACAGCCAGCGAGAGAGGGAACACAAGCAGGGGGAGTGGGAGAGGAAGAAGCAGGCTCATAGCAGAGGAGCCTGACGTGGGGCTCGATCCCATAACGCCGGGATCACGCCCTAAGCCGAAGGCAGACGCTCAACCGCTGTGCCACCCAGGCGCCCCAACTGCCCATCACTTCTCAGACGTGATTCTGAAAGCACAGTGGAGGAAGACTTGGGCAGGCACAGGGACTCCCAGTCAGTCTCTGAGTTCAAAGCGTCGGGATACCGCCGCAGGTGGACAGAAGTCCGTCCTGCCACAGGGGACCCCGCAGCCAGCAAGTGTCCTTCACACAGAAACAGGCACCGCGCGCGTCAGCCACAGGGTGAGCCCAGTCACCACGGTTCCACAAGTGGTTCAGAGCACCTTTAAAATTTTAATTGTATGCATGACATCAGAGCTTTACTGCAAACATTTGAGAAAACAATTGTTTTCGCTTTTTTGAAGTTTAACTCAAAAGGAAAATGCCAAAAATAACTGTAAGTAAAAACTGTCTGGAAAGACAGAGAAGAGATCCCTTAAAACCTGCCTGGAAACCGTGTCACGACTGGCCCTTTTCATCATAGCAAATACTGTTACGATACCAGCAGGGGGTCTGCTGGTCGCCGGAATCGCACCCGGCCTCACGCCCGTACCTTGGTGAGGTCCTTGTAGAGCTCCGGGTACAGCATGGCCATCTCCGGCTTCACGTCCTGGTCCAGCACCAGCGAGAACACGGGGAACATGGTGTACAGAGTTGCATACCTTACAACCAAGAGGGGGTCAGATCAGTGTGAGGAGCGCAAGCTCTGAGTCAGAGGCCACGGTTCAAACACTCAGCAGCAAATTCAGGTATGATTTTTCCTAAAATTTCATACTTACCCTGCAGTGCAATAACATGGTCTGTGAGCCAAAAACGCTCATAGGAACCCATTTTTTTTTCTTTCTTAATTAAACTTTCTATTTTGAGGTCACTGTAGACCCACAGGCAGGTGTAAAAGAAGGAACCTGTGCCCTTCCCCGGTTTGCCCGTGGTAGCATCTTGCAAACCTACAGCCCAGTCTCACCGCCAGGATGTCAGGTGACACAGACAGAACCGCCACCACCCCGGGGCCCCCCCGCCATCTCCCTCCCTCCCTCTCCGTAACCCCCTGACGAGGCTACACGCGTGCCTTTCCACTCAGCCTGACTCCCAGGAGGCTGTCCCGGTGCAGCAGCGGCCGTGCTCACCCCTGCAGGTTGCTGGCCAGTACTCGTGGTTGGGGTCATGCCCGCCTCTGCAACCTGCTCGCTCACTCAAGTGCATCGGGGTTATTCCCAGTGTGTGGTTCTCATAAATAACACAGCTAGGAACACTCACCGACAGATCTTTTTGTAAAGTTTTTCATTTATTCAACAGGAGTACCACCCGGAGTCATCAGCCCAAGAGTCTAATTGCAGAGAGACGGACTGTGCCACTTGGCCTGGCCGGGCGCGTGTGGGGGGCCCTGCTTCTTTGCATCCCCTCCCCAGGTTGGTGCTGCCGCCACGTCTCCCTGACAGCTACTGACCGGGAACATCATTGCACGCGCTCACATGCCATCTACATCCTCTTGGGTGTAACGTCTGCTTGTGCCTTCTGTCTGTTTGCTAACTGGACGGCCCTCTTCCTGTTGGACCTGGAGCGTTCTCACATGTGTGGTGCGTGCATGAGTCCCTCGTTCCTGAAGGAAGAACTCGCTGCAGGTGACCGTCTGTGCCCACACTGCTCCCTCCCGCCTCATTCTGGTGAGGACCCCACTGTCCCTGCGGCCACTCCACCCCAGCTCGCTGTCCTCACAGTGTTTGTCCTCTGTCTTCCTGAGTCTCCCGTGTGACACTTCTTGGTGTGGATGTCTTTGAACTCAGCCACTGGGAAGTTTTCAGCCATTCTTTCTCCTCCAGCCCAGGACCTCTGTCCTCCCTCTGGAGCCCCAGGGACACGAAGCTGGAGCCCCTGAGGCTCTGCTGGTCTCTGGGCTCTCGTGGTGCTCACGGGAGACAGTCCCGTGTCCTGCCCTCAGTGGGCCCTCTGCTCCGCTGTGGGCTGGGTCCCTGTCGCTGTTGGGCTTGGTGGTAGGTTTCCATTTGGTTCTGCTATTTTCTATTTCTAGGCGGACGTATTTTCTTTCTGTTTGTTCTGAGCGTTCCTATTGCTTGTTAAAGGACATCTGCATGGCGGCGCTAACACCCATGTCACACGGTTCCAACGCCACAGGCACCTCGGCTGGTGTCCATCGTCACACTCACTCTGAAATCTTCCTGGTTCTTGGGGTGCCAAGTGATTCTCTACGAAACTTGACATTTGGGTGCCGCACAGGACACTGGGTCCCTGGTACTGCTCTGGAGGGAAGGGGGCGCTGCTGCCTTCCCCCAGGCTGGAGGCAAGTCCAGGTTCCTCCCTGTGTGACACCCAACAGGGGCTGCTCATTACTGCTGGGTGTGTGGGGGGGTCTCATCTCCCCACTTTGCAGGGAGGTGGGGGTGGTGTTTCCATGGTGTTGGCTGGAGCAGAGTGGTTGCTGTCTGAACGCTGTGTGTCTGGCAGGCCAGAGCACACGTGTGTTCTATCCAGCGGGCCAGAGAACCACGCACGTGTTCCATCTGTGACATCGGCAGGAGTTTGGCTATGCTTAGCAGAAGGAATGACGAAAAGTGCATCTATGCCATTTTTCCTGAAGTAGGACTGGATTTCTTTTAAATGACATTTTCACCTGTGAGAGAGCTTTGGAGTCGGGAAGGTACCCGGGGTGGAGAACCAGGTGGGAAGATCTATGTGTGAGCAGCACTGTCTCCTAGGACGGGCTTCCACGGTCGCTGGCGCTACCTGTCCAGGGCCGTGGGTCATGAAGGGCACACCGTGTTAGGAAAGGTGTTTCAGCCTGCTTTCTAACGCTGTGTGCCCATGGAGGCCACCAGAGGCTGAAATCCATGTGCTTCAGAGTGGTTGGTCCTGCACGAGGTTAAACAGGCTTACAGCCCTAACTTTCCTCCAAATTTCTAGTAACTTTGTCAATCTCAGAACAATTCCCATCGGCTTAGAACGTAGAGGCTGAAAGGGCCAAAGAGTCTGGCAGAGCCTGGCTGATGGGGATGCGGTGGGTCACACCCCCCAAACCCCACCCAGTGCCCGGGGACATATGGGACACACGGTCCCACGAGCAGCAGCCAGACATCACGAGTGAGCCCTGCAGCCACCTGAGGTCGGCCTGTCCCTGAGGACGCTGCTCAGAATGTGCGATGCCGGCCGGTGTTGGGCAAAGAAGGGGTTTGGTGCAACAAGGTTGGACAGGTTCTTGACCTGGAGTCTTGTGGAGATGTCCACTTGCTGACCTGCACGGTGAGCCTCTCGGAGGGGCTGCGTTATGCGGGGTTCCCCCAGAACTTTGCCCAGGAGTGCTTCCTGGAGGGGAGGCCACAGCGTATGGCAGGACCTGTGGTGGGGAGCACCCACGGCTGCCTCGCCTGCGTTAGCGGCCCCTCCAAGCCGACGAGATGAGGGAGGATAAGAACCTTGCAGGACGTGAAGGTGAGTTCTGTCAGTGGCCCTGCAGCCTCTGCAGCCAGAGGTTCCATCTCAGGACATGCCGCTGGTCTCGTCAGACTCTGATAAAAACACCACTTTCCTTTCCACCCACGTCTGCCTGTTGTTTCCTAGGTGAGGGCAAAACTGAATTTACGGTTTCCCGTTGAAGCAGCTTCACCCTTCCTCCACTCCCACCCAATTCGGCACATCAAAGCTTAAGAAAACTACAGATGCCTCACGCGAGGGACACACACAGAAACTCCGAATAAAGTCAACGTGGACAGGAGCAAGCACTCGGGAGCTCCTGCTGACGAGGGCTCGGGCTGACGGGGGAAGAATTCAGTCAAGCCCACGGCCGCAGCTGCAGCGATGGGGCTTGACCGTCTAAGCAGTAATCACCACTGCCCCCCAAAACTCTCCTTTGAATGTTTCAAATCCATAGTTTTAAAACATGAAAGAAAGTGGGGATGGTCACGCGTCTCTTTGGCCGCCAGGGAAGCCGTGTGCTGGACAAAGTCCAGATGCAGTCACGTCACGTGCAATCCTATGCTCTCTGAAGGTCATTCACGGGATAAGAGTGCGAAGACCAAGGCAACGGGACATGGTGAAACAGCGCTGGAGCTGTTGGCGCCTTTAGGTCCTCCCCTTGGTTGGCGCTCCAGGGGACAGCGCTGCAGCCACTGGAGAGCTGGCAGCCATGCGGCACACTGCCGGCCACAGCGCCAGTCACCCTGGAATGCATGGCCAGAGCCAAGGCCGTTACGGGAGCCCTTCCTGGGCCTGGCCACCACCCGGCCTGCTCTGCTGCCTGGGCCTGGGCCTGGGCCCTCAGGAGTGGAGGCCGAAACGCAGAGCTGGCACTGTGGCTGTGGGAAGGCGCAGGTCGAGCTCTCGAGGTCCACCTAGATGCGGGAAAGAGCCCCAGGCCGAGGAAACGGCAGGTGAGAAAGCCCAGGGGCAGAGAAAGGGCAGGCAGTGCACGAAAGCCAGGATCTACAAGTGAGTACTCAGGTCTGGCCCGGTGTCGGGCAGGGAGATCAGCCCGTGCTCTCCAGCAGACGTGCCAGAAGCAGCAGGAGGCATCCCACCATCGGCTTTGCCCCGGGACGCTGGTGACTTATGTTTGGCAGAGCCTGACATGCCCAGCCTGATGCTCCCGGTCTCTCATTCAAATTATCAGGAACCTTAGAATGCGGGCTGTCCGATGAAACTCATTCAGGAACCGTTCTTAAAATAACTCCAAGGGGTGAAAGAGCTCGTGTGTTTGTTCTTTGCATCCCTGGAAAGATGCTAAATGCCACGGGAAAAAGGCCAGCCTGTTGGAGGCTGGCCCCAGAATTTGCCCCCCAGCAGCTCTGCGGCCTCCAGCACGTCCCCAGGCTCCCTCCTCCTCCCTTGCCCGTGACATGGGCAGCGTGTGGTGCCTATGTCACAGAGACGCTATGCTGATAGGACAAGTGCTCTGAACCTTGCAGGGAGCACTGCTGTGACCTGCTGTTGCTTTCCGAGCGCGAGCACACACGGGCAACGCCCTGGCTGTGGGGAGTGCTGGGCTCGAGGAGCCGGTGTGGAGGCGTAGGGAGGCACCACGTGGACTTTACCGCCATGCCAACGGCCACATGGGTTTTATCTCCTAAGGGAAGAGAAGCTCTAACTCATTCCCCTTCAAGGGATCACGGGCGGTTTAATTATAAACTGCGTGCACGCGGCACCCTCCCACGAACTTCTCCAAGCTACCGTGTGGGAGCCTTCGAAGAGGAGATCTCGTTATTACTGAGGAGACTCTGCCGGTGGCCGCTCGGGCGTGTCGCGTCCCATCCCAGCACCCCTGTGCCTGCGTGTCTGCTGCTGAGTGGTCACGGGTCACATCCCCGGCACGACCACCCATGTCCCAGCCTCCCGATCCCAGCGAGGGACGGGGCCAGCACGGCACCCGGGCGCCCCCCAGGGACGCAGACATTTCCTGACAGAGCAACAGTAAGATGGCGAGGGGGTCCAGCCCCTGACACCCAGGTTCTTACTCTGAACACCGACTGTGTGCGTTACTCAGACAACATTCTAGCAGCGCACCACTTACCCCACCATGAGGAATCCCTGGTACAGAGGCACGGACGCAAAGTAGAAGACGGAAGAGAACACGGCCTTCAAGAGAGGAGAGCGCCTCGGTCAGTCCCGCGGCCCCCCTCACCCCCAGCCGGGCCCGGGGAGGCCCCAGTACCTGTATCACCTGTACAGTGGAGATGACGAACCCCTCCCCTGCGGCCCCGCCCCTCCCCGGGCCTGGGCTCCAGGTACCTGCATGGTGGAGATGATGAGGCCTCTGTGCATGACGAACTGGCCGAGCGCCGCCGACCTCTTGTAGCTGCTCCGCCCGTGCACCATAAGCAGCCGGCCGATGTGCCTGAACTGCGTGATGGAGAAGTCCGCGGCCAGGGAGGCCTGTCTGCCCTCCTGGAACGAGCACAGTGCCTTCTGGAAACATGGCGCACGCCGAGCAGGCGCCTCCAGAAGGGACTTCTAGAACTCAGCCTCCACGGACTGAAGGTGCAAGCTGTCCCGTGAAGCTCACAGGGGACGGGCTGACAAGGCTCGTCTGGCGGCCACAGGGAGCTGCCGGCCGGAACGGCAGGAGCCCGTCAGTATTACAGAAACGAGGTAGAGAGGAGAATGTGGCACCTGCCTTGAAGACGGCCCTGGGGTCCTGGAAACAGCCACTGGCCGTGTCCCAGAGCCCTGGGGAATGCGGGAGACGGGCGAGGAGAGCGCTTTCAAGGCTGTTACCTGATGCCCTCAGGCACCAAGAAGCACAGTGGCCGAGGGGAAGAGACTGGAAACAGGCTCATTTCCACCAAGACACACCCCAACCACAACTCACAGTTGGCTGTGGACACAGACGTGCAAACCTGAGAGAGAAGCTGGGGGAGACAGGATGGCAAGAAAGGTTTGCAGGAGGGCTGGCAACACCTGAGCTGAGCCTGGCGGGGAGGGCACGGCGGGGCACTGGTCCCAGGCCTCCTGAAGAGCAGCGAGGACGCGGGGACGTGGGGCGTTTGGCACTGGTGGCTCTGCATCCTGCCTGCACTTCCTAAGGGTTTGACGGGGCAGCTGGTTGGCCTGGAACCTGAGTGTGTGGCTCAGAGCCGGCAGGAAGCAGGCAGATGACACGGTGACCAAAGGGCACACGTACCTTCCCTTCGATCCCAATGCCGCAGTCTGCCGCCTGGATCATGCTCACGTCATTTCCTCCGTCCCCTGGGAGCATGGAAATGGAAAGGACACAAACATCAATACCCCATCCTGGTCTCTCTTCCAGCAGGAGAGGCTGGTCACATGGACGAAATCCACCTGCTGTTAGAGACGACACACTGTGCTACCCGCAGCTTTGAAGACCCCCGTTTCTCTCCGAGCGCCACCGCGGATGGGGCCAGGAGCCAGGCACTCACCGATGGCGCACGTGCGTCTCCCGGCGTGCTGCTGCAGCAGCTTCACGATGTGGGCTTTCTGGGTGGGCGAGCAGCGGCAGCACACCACGGCCGGGCACTGGCAGGCCAGCTCCACGAGCTCGTGCTCGTAGTACTTGAGGCAGACCTGGGAAACAGAGCCTTGTGAACACCTGCCGCCTGCCACGGTCTGTGGGGTGCAAAGAGCAGAGGGGGGAGAAACGCAATAGCCTCGTGCCAGCACGCAGGGTACACGCTGCCTGCGTCCTCTTCCCCAGCTCACACCCACCCTGCCTGGCTGGGGATTCAGAGCTCGAAGGCATGCAGAGGCGGCAGGGATGAGGCAGGAGGAGAGGCCAGTGTCGAGGCCCCTATGCAAGAAGCGAGTGCCTGCACAGACAGCCGTCCATGTGGACGGGCAGCATGCGGTGGTCAGGGTCCAGGCAGGGCTAGGCAGCTGAGGTTGGGGAGCGGTGGGGGGGGAGCCCCACGTCTCACCCTGAGCCTCGCCACAGACCAGTGTGGCTCTGCACGGGGCTGACGGATGCCGCCTTGCTTGCGTGACTGAGATGGGGGGGACCCACCATGCAAAGCTTCCCACTTAGTCTTTGTCTCTTTTCAGGTGATCTCAGCCCCACCGTGGCTAAACAAGATCTGTTTCATCTTTAATATAAAACACTCTGTTTCCACCCTAAGTCTCCAAGTTGGTCGGCAAAATAAACCCCCCGCAAAGCTGCCTTAGACCGGGGGCCCCCCCGTTGTACTGGACATCCTGTCGGATCCGGGTTCTGAAACCCCATGGCAGCAACCATCACCAACAGTACGTGAACCTGCAGGGGCCTGTGGGCTGTGTGTCCTAGGACGGCTAGTCGCCCATACCCGCTCTAGCCTGATGCTCCTCCGACCCCGCTGGGCCCCTCAGGGGCTGCAGACACCCCTCCCCAGGACCAGGACAGTGGAGGACAGCGGAGGACTGCGTGCCCGCATGCCTGCCGGTCTGCGACCACCTCTACCTTCTCCTCCCTTGTTCTCTGGTGGCCAGCAGCTCGTGGCCACCCGTCCGACCCCCTGGGACCTCACGGCTTTGTGCCTGCAGGATGTCCTCACACCAAGTGGATCTTACTTCCTATGCCCACGCTCCCTTTGCTCCAGCTTTCGTATTCACGTTATTTTATCCTGATGGCCCGCAGGCACTTCCTGCTTGCCATCTCAACCCTCTTCAAAGCACATCAGGATATGAAACAAACTGAGTGCCAGGTCATCTTCAAATCACAAAGCCACTGCTCCCAGGCGACAGCTTCACCCTCAGACACTTATAATTCAAGTCAATTTAAAAACTTCATTAATAAGACAGGATAAAACATGGCCCACACCTGCAAGCTCTAGTTTAGACCCATAAAACTTCATATCATCGGATCGATTAGAATAATCTCTTTCGACAGGAAGACCAGCACAGCATCTCAGCCAACTACCAGAGGGTGCAGAGTGCACGGGAGCCACAGCCAGACGCCCCGCGTGAAGGGCTGAGAGGAGGCTTCATGCACTTTGCCCCCTAAAACCTGGGACGGTGAGCTCCATCCCCTGACAGCAGGTACTTGGCGGATGAAGAAGTGGGGACAGAGCGTACTACCGAGAGGACGGACAGAGGCACTGGAAGACCCAAACACAGAAACAGAAGATGGTGCTTCTGGGGAGCAGGACAGGGGGAAGGAGGGGCAGGTGGGAGGGTTTTCCACCATCAGGTTTTCTATGTTGACCTGCTACGTGCATCTCTGGTGGGGACCAAAGTAGCAAGAAGATTTAATTAAAAATACATACTCCTAAAGGATGCTGGATTTAACTAACCCAAGTAGGTACTTTTGCTCCATCACAAAACACACCTAAATAACTGTAAAGAGAGATTTTTAGAGAGACATGAGTGTCTAAGGAGGGCCCAAGGGGAGGAGGGGGGAGCGCACGTTTGGGCGCCGGAAAGCAAAGGGACACGAACAACTCCGCAGGCAGGAAATCCTCTGAAACCAACAGCGGGAGAAGCTGAGGATCCAGGTGAGGCCCAGGAGCATTGGCGCTGCATGCCTCGGGGCGGAGGGCCCAGGAGGTGCCAGCAAAAGGCCAGGCACACAGAACCACCTCCTGCCCAGCAAAGACGGGCTTTATTCCTGGGGAGGGCCCATAAGGAGGTGGGGGGGGGAGGTAAGGGAAAGAGGTCGGGGAGTTGGGGCACGGGCTCCGGGGTTCCAGAACCAGGAGCCATAACAGCCCTACCTGCAGGGCCGCAAGCTCGTTCTCATGTCCCACTCTTGGAAATACTGGTTTGGGCACATTTAGGTCAAGATAGTAGGTGCCACAGTCAAGACTCCAAGGGGAGCTGTGCTATTTACAATGAGCATGAGGCCTAGCCCCTAAAGAGAGTTTTGAAGAAGCCTAAAAGACGTCAACCTCAAACACAGTAAGGACAGAGTTAGCCCTCTGGCATTGCCATGACGGTTCTTGAGGCTATAAAAGCTCATGAGAGTTGCATAACCACCGCCAGGAAAGTAATAATGGAAAAAGTACTCCGAAAGTACTAAGTATTTGACTCAGAAAACCCTTGGCCCACCATCAGGAGAAGCAGACAGGTGCTTGGTCAGAGACCACCCTTACCTCCAGGAACACAGACAGACGGATGGACAGACAGACAGACAGACAGGTGCTTGGTCAGAGAAGCCTCACCTCCAGGGACACAGATGGACAGACAGACAGGTGCTTGGCCTCACCTCCAGGGACACAGACAGATGGATAGACGGACATGTGCTTGGTCAGAGACCAGCCTCACCTCCAGGGACCCAGACAGACAGACGGACAGACGGACATGTGCTGGGTCGGAGACCAGCCTCATCTCCAGGGACACAGACAGACAGATGGACAGACAAGACATGTGCTTGATCAGACACCAGCCTCACCTCCAGGGACACAGACAGACGGACAGACATGTGCTTGGTCAGAGACCAGCCTCACCTCCAGGGACACAGACGGACAGACAGATAGATGGTCAGACACCAGCCTCACCTCCAGGGACACAGACGGACAGATAGGTGGTCAGACACCAGCCTCACCTCCAGGGACACAGACAGACGGACAGAAATGTGCTTGGTCAGAGACCAGCCTCACCTCCAGGGACCCAGACAGACAGACGGACAGACGGACATGTGCTGGGTCAGAGACCAGCCTCACCTCCGGGGACACAGACAGACAGATGGACAGAAAAGACATGTGCTTGATCAGACACACCTCCAGGGACACAGACAGACGGACAGACATGTGCTTGGTCAGATACCAGCCTCACCTCCAGGGACACAGACGGACAGACAGACAGGTGGTCAGAGACCAGCCTCACCTCCAGGGAGTCCCCAGATATGACCAGCGCACAATCGTGCTTCCTTCGAAAGGCGTTAAGCTCCAAATGGGCCTCTCCCCGATTGGTGACCTCCACAAAAGGGAGAAAAGCACCCAAATTACAGTGTTATCTAACTCAGAGGCACAAACAGCCCTTATTTATGAATCGCAGTGAAATCTTCAGGCACGTTATTTAAAATCAAAAAGTGCTCTACACAGGCAGTCCAGTCCTATAATAAACCACTCTCCGCATTTCTCCTACGGTGCCGGGAATAAGTACCTACTTGCTTAACACCAACTCTTCCCCAATTTGTGACAACTAAACGCAGGACACTTACACTGTAAAGTGCTTTCAAGTCCCACAGTTACTGCGAGATAACGTGACCAGAGGTGGCTCATCAGGAAGCGGGACCCAGGCGCTAACAGCTGTGCCGTGAGGGGGGACATCCAGCTGTTTGCGGGGTGTTCCCCAGAGAGATGGTGATGCTCACTAAGGGGGAGTTTCTGGCACTTTCACAGGGTGGTCGTGTGCTGGGTGGGGTGACTGTTAGCAGCAGGGACGCAGTTTAGAGCGACACTTCAGTGTGCCCACTGCCAGAGCCCAGGCCGGCCACATAGCGGCCGTGATCCCAAGCCCCGGCTTCATCTAAACATGCCCCTTCTCGTAAACGCCACGTGCTGGAGAATGTTTGCACGGAATGCTGCTGCCACCTCTGCCACAGGTTCGACTTTCTCTGTTAGCTCAAGCAAACAAAACACTCGAAGGACTAAACAATCTGCAAGTAAAATCAAGCCATAATCTTGAAATATCATTAATTTGAGAATGAACGCAGTTCAGAAAGCCCCACACTGGTCTCTGACATTCGTGCTGCAGAGATCTTTACAGGGCACAGAAGAAATGCTACGTTGCAGGACCGAGATGTCAGTTTCACGTGGTCCAAACGGATCTCAGACCCCTCTTTAGACAGGTAGGCTTTGCTGTGGAAATTTCAATTGTGCAGCTGTTAACACTGAAAAGTCAACAAAAATTGATCTAAAGTTTTATCAGAATCATTAATAATTTAATTGCAAACAGTCGTCTGCAGGGCCTAATTTGCCATGCTGATGCTTTGAAATAAAGGACATTTACATGTAAATTATATTCAGATCGCTGTTTCTTAGGTGCAAGCACTTCCCTCAGAGCAGATGCGGACGGACCGTGTCTGCTCACCACCATCAATCAAGACCCGGGAGACTGCGGTTTTGTTTGGATTACAAACATTAGTCATAACTAATACAGTAAAAACAAAAACTTTAGACCATTTTTATTAATTTTCTTTGAGCTAATTAAGCAACATTTCATTTGAAAATGATAGATTAAAAACACATTCCTACTGACGGGTATAACTAATACAAAAATGTAATTTTTATCAACATACACTTTGTAAACGGAACAGAAAATGATGGCAGTATGTCTGTTTTAAAACAGTTAAGACAGATATTTGGTTAATAAATAAATCCAACAGTACAACAGAAAAACACCTCTGAGTTTAGACCTTGTTTCACTCCATCAAAATGCAGCTTTTTTATCCCATGTAATGTGGGCAGCTAATAGAAACCTATTTGCAATGTTTTTATAAATTCAGTAAGAAAATTACAATATTCCCCTTCTTTAGTAATTACTAAATAGTTGCACATACAATCTAGTAAAACCAACAAGTTTTGATTGTGAGATAAAACATTTAAAACTCGAAGTGCTTTTAGACATATACTCACCGGTCTGAAAATGTGAATGTCTTGTGTTCTAGACACCAAATGTGAGCTTTTGGCAATGCAAGTTGCAGTCTCGAGTTTGTCGCCCGTTAGCATCCAAATCTAGGAGAGAAGTGTGGATGGAGAGCCCTTAACAGCGTGCACTTCTGAACAGACACCTGCACACCCACGCGCACAGCACTTCTCACACCAGCCAGACCACAGAAGCAACCCAGTGTCCACTGACAGACAGACGGGTAAGAAGGTGGCATGCGTGCCACGGACTAGCACGCAGCCTTGAAAAGGGGGCTATTCGAGCACCTGCTGTGACATGGATGGGCCTGGAGGACGCGGAGCTCAGGGAAGGGAGCCAGCCACACAGGGGCAGAAGCCGTGCGGCTGCAGTGGCAGGAGGGCCCTCGAGGAGCAGCACCGCCAGAGACAGAAGGCAGATGGTGGGTTCCAGGGCTGGGGGGGCCCAGGGGAGTTAGTGTTTCACGGGGATGGAGGTTCGGATTTACACATTCTGGAGACAGGCGGTGGGGACGGCTGCACGGAAATGTGCACTTAAAAATGGTTAAGATGGTAAATGCCACATTACAAACATTTTACCACAATGAAAAAAAGTGTCTGTCGTCTTACTTAGCTAAAACAAGTAGGAGCAAAGCGATGTTAGACGTAGCTGCTGAGACGTGGAGGCACGTGAATGACGGGGGTTTAGGAACCTCAGACTGAGGCTAAGCACACGCCTGTATTCACCCAAGGGCAAGGCTCACAGAGCCCTGCATGCCGCACAAGACACCACGTGGTCACGGGCTTGCAGAGCGAGGAGCGTCTAGAGATCCTTATTCCAACTTGCTTATTTTTCAATCGGAAGCCGAGGTTCAAAAGGGGAAACAGTTCAGCCAAAAGTTGTTTGTATCAAAGAAAACATGTCAACTACTTTTAGTTTCACAAATGCCATACGCACTTGTTATACACATAAACATCCCTACACCACGCAGAGAACCAGGCATTTACGATATGACGGGATGGTTCACACTCATATTTCATGTAACAGCAGAAAACGTCTAGCGACCTCTCACTGACGCCTGACTTCCTCGGATGTTTACTGTATCGTATGTAAGTATGCATTTTTGGACACAGGAAACAAAAGCTCATGGCATACTGGTTTTCCACTGAGGCATCATCTGCCTGCGGCTCCTCTCAGTGTCTGAGGACTTGCGCTTTTTACTCACTTCACACACCTGTATTCATCTTGTTGAGCCTGGACCTAAGATGACGGCACATCGTTAAGACAAAATTGGGAACAACTGACGTAAGACAGCAAGAGCCCCCACCGCTGGTGAAGCTGGAGTGCGGCTCAGGGGCGTGTGTGACCTGCGGACCTGCCACCTGACATCACATCTTCACGTTCTCTGAAGAGATGCAGGGTCCCCTTCTTTAGACGGGAGAGGGGAAGGAAGGAGGGCAGGACCCCACACACTGACAGCGTTTAGCAATCAATCCACAGAAACATGCAGAGCGTGCACACCAGGAGCGCCCGCGGCTTTAGCACCCACGGCCAGGGGGGCGCCCGCAAAGTGAGGGAAACATCGTGGTAAAGGAGCGGGTGCCCTGGTCACAGCAGTCACACGTCCGAACACTGGCTGTGCAGCACAATCAGGCTGAGATCATTCCAGAGCCTGAGTCTGAACTGGCCTTGTGATTCTGAAGCCAGACGTGCTGTTGTGAGCAGAAAGCTCTAGAGCACAAGGGAAGCACATCCTGTGTGAGACCCAAGGTCTCCTGAGGCCTGGACTGTCCTGACCTTACGCCTGAAGGACGCCCAGACCCACAAAAGTCTGAGGGACAAAGCTGGGCAGTGAGTGAGCTTGAGACCCCAGCGGGCAGGGTTGGGACAGGGCTGGGACAGGGCAGGGCAAGGGTGGAGTAGAGGCAGGGCCGGCGTGGGGGCAGTGCAGGCAGGGTGGGCTGCTGCTAGTGACGGACAGGCTTGGTCGTCCTCTGGGACAAGTGGCAGGTGGAGGTCCCAGGTGACTTTGGGGGCACTGGCCTGGGTGAGGCTGATCTGGGGGGGACGTCCAGGGAGGAGGAAGCTGGCCAGGCACTAACAGGAAAGAAGCGCTGCTGGCCCCAGAAGCAGTCCGTCTCGTGGGCCTGCAGCTGTACCTTGATGCCCGCATTCCGCAGCATCTCCAGGGTGGGCCTCACGTCCGCCTGCAGCTGGTCCTCCACACCCGTGAGGCACAGCAGCTCCATCTCCCGCTCCAGGCTCTCCACCACCGCGGCCACCTTGAGCGCCCTGTCGTGGATGCTCAGCTTGGCCTGACTGTAGCGGCTCTGAGGAGAGATTGGGGGGGGCGTGCAGGTCATCCTGGGGGACTTGTGGGGGCACAGAAATCTGCCCTCACAGAAGCCTGTCCGTGCAGGGGACACACCCCTTTCCCAGCACACTGGGGTGGAAGCCCCAGCGCTCGGGGGCAGCTAGGCTGCCCTAGGTCGTGTGTGTGTCCACACCAGCAGCAAGCACCCACGTCAACAGGGACACATCTGATGGGTAGAGCCCGTGGGGGAGAAGGGGCTGGAAAGTCGGCTCACCTCGAAGTCCTGATACTGCTCTTCTGTCAGCGCCCTCTTGGCGACCACAAGGGTGCGCAGACCTTCCCGGGCCATGTTTCCACACTGGAAAAGGAGATGCAGGTCACACGTGGCCCCCGGCTGTGGACTGCGATGGGGACAGGCACCTATGGCATTCGCCACTACTGCTCCGCGGTCAAGGCCATTCGCCTGCTCAGGAGCCCTGAACTTCCCACGTCTGTCACTGTGCCTGTGCACCTGACGCTACCCACAGTTCCTCAGTGCGCCTCCTGCTGCTGGGATTTGGCAGAGCATGTGCATGGCACGTGGCTCATCTCACAGACGTCACAATGGAAGGATGGCTCTGTCCCCTAATCTCCACAGGCGGGCTGTGGTCACGGGGCAGCTCTCAGACTACAAGCACACTGCTTTCCCACATTCAAGGAGTGGTCTCAGGTGGCAGTGCAGTGGGAGGAGGGGAAGACCCTGAGGGTCCTTGGGCTGCGTGCTGGGATCTGGATCTTATTCTGCAGGGAAAGGGGCCCGGAGCAAGGCCAGAGGCCCAGGCTTGAGTTACGACACAAGAAATGGGAACGCATTTAATAGGTGTGTGAAAAGGTATCAATTCCACTCACAATCAGAGAATGCACCAAAATAACAGGGTATTTTTCACCTGTTAGAGGAAAAACTGGGCAGTTTTAGTTGATGAAGGGAGAGAGACAGACAGATTCTAGGCTGCCTATGGGACTGGTGCCAACCTGTGTGCAGGTAACGGGCTGGCGCTCTGCCCTGCACTTGCAGAGG
This sequence comes from Ailuropoda melanoleuca, assembly GCF_002007445.2. NCBI lineage: Eukaryota > Metazoa > Chordata > Mammalia > Carnivora > Ursidae > Ailuropoda > Ailuropoda melanoleuca. The sequence continues at coordinate 105,872,683 of NC_048231.1, read as the reverse complement.
CTCGCCCGAGATCCTCCATGCTGGTGGCGGCAGGGCCACTCCTGGGAACAGGGCCCAGAAACTCTGACACGGCTTACACACATACTCATGGGCACCGAGGAGCCACGCCCGAGGTTGTGCACACGGCGGCACACGCAGCCGGTGGAGACGGAGGCAGCGTTGCGGAAGCACACGCCGGCTCTTTGGAGCCGCGGGCCCCCAGCGCCACTGCCTTCTGTGACAGGGCATTCCCTCTCGCAGGCTGCACGGACGGGATGCTCAGGCCCTCAAAATGCGTGGCTTGGAAACGTGTGAGCGCCATCTCTGCAGGCTGGGAGCAGGCCTGCAGGGCAGGTAACTGTCTCACCCCGAACATAAGCCCTCTCCTGGAGAGCCGGGCGGGCCGGGGAGAAGGACGCATGCAGAGGGCAAGATGTCCTGGGCTGGTCACTGTCCTCAGACTCCAAGGTGAGCCAAACAGGGCCGTGTCCCTGGTGCCCATGTCCCAGAGGGCCCCCAAATGAAGAGCAGGAGGAAACAGGGAGAGAGTGAGTCTCGGGGAGAAGACACTGAGTGGGGCCCCAAGGGAGGCACTGGCTCCTCGGCCGGTGGGGACAGACACACAGACAGGCAGTGTGGTGACCAGATGCTGCCCGAGGTATGCCCAAACTGAGAATGTCAACAGCAGCATCTCAGAGCAATGGTCTTCATGAAAAAGGGGTTTAAAGGACAACATGAGCACTCAGTTATACCACTTTTGGAAGCCACGGCGCCTACACGTCAAGAATACTACTACCAGCCAAGGCTTCTCCCGGCCACGGGTGGCTCCTGAGACCCCTTCATCTCTTTCTTGTTGACTCTTCAATTCAAGCTCTCAGGAACTATCTCACATTCTGACCATGGTTTAAAGCTCTCAGCTGCGGCACATGTGGCCTGTTTCGGTGGATGACATAGTGCCACGGTGCTCACTGTGCTTCGGACGTGTGAGCCTTTTGGGGCCGCGGCAGGGGCTCCGGCCTGGACCACAGCCCTGTGCTGCAGGTGCTCTGGGCAGGGCTCAAGCAAAGGCGGTGCCAGGACGCCCAGAGACAGAAGGAGGGTCTTCGGAAGCATTTTCAGGAAACACCAAGGGCTACCAGACTTTACACGAGAGCCAGACAACAGCCAGTCATAATCGGTGTCTCCCGTGTCCACTCCAAGACGTAAGCCTGATGCTCGAGTCATGCATTTAAGCAAATGCACCCCAGACAAACTAACTAGCTGGTGTTTGTTAACGGAGAGGAGACGGAGTACTCGGAAGCTCGGGCACGCAACGCCGCCTCCACTGTTGCCCCGCACGCGAGCGCTGACGCCCAGAGGCCGGCAGCCACAGGTTACGGCAGAGTTACGGCCACTGAGGGAGCCGTGCGCTCAGAATCAGAGGCATGAGTGGAAATCCCATGTCCCCAGGGACGAGCACACACTCGAGGACCAACAGTCCAGACACGACTCTACACACACTCTGCCCTGTCCAGCACGTGCCCAGACCTCCTCCTTCACCGTCCCCGGGGGCAAGGGCTGGCGTGTCCACGTTAACTGCACCTCTCTCTGGGGGGGTGCTCGTGTCTAACCAAGCTCATCTACCACATCTGCCCCCACGATGTAAAAACCTACAAATAAAAGGGTATAAACTACTCCGACTTTCTGAAATCCTCTCTAATCCATCTGGCTGACGAGGTCTGACGCATGAGGACCGGCGCAGCTCCTGCCTCACACATGCTCTGGGGACAGCAGAGCGCTAGTCCCTGCAGCCCCCCACAGCTTCGCCGATCCCCAATTCTGACGGGCGTTACACACCTGCACACAGAGCAAGGAGGCCAAGTGCCCGAGTGCCTCTCGCGTCCGGGACCTGCTCACTGCACGTCTGTGCATAGTGAGGTTTCTACAAAGTTGGCTCTCTCTGGGATGCGGTGAGCAAAGCGTTGGTGGCATGTGTCTGTTTTGTTTAATACGTGGAGAATAAAAGTTTATAGCCAAGAATCCAACATGGGGAGCTTGCCTGAGACAGAGGAGCTCCGTGCACGCTCAGGCTCGGAGAACGTGCCAGGATTTTTGTTTTTGTGTTTGTTTTAAACAAGGTAAAGGCTTTCAGACTGTAATAGTATTACAACAAAGACGTGGGTGGAGGACGAAAGGATTTATCTAAGGGTAGAAAATGTAATGCTGGGAAAATAAATGCACAAAGGATTTTTAATAAAGTTATCTTTGTGAAAAACAATCTGACATTATCTGTCTGTTGCAAGACATTTATTGATTTAACCTCATAAAGCTAAATAAATTAAACAAGAATTTTATAATTAATTGCACATCATTATGACCAAAAGTAATTTTTATGGCATTTTACTAGGTCTTCAGGGAATTTAATTTATTCATGTGCCTGATTAAATCCAACTGCCTGAAGGAGCTATTGATTCGTATTGCCAATACTGCCGCAGACGTGGGGGCGCGGCTTCTGCACTGACCGACAGTGCCCGGGCCACGGCTGGGTGACCCATGGACATCGATGGTGACACGCACATAAGACAGAGGTTCAGTTTTACTCTGAAATCCAACTTTTCTGTTCACCCAGAAACGTAGACCTCATGAGGCTAAATATAACCCTATCTCTTTAGGAAGAATTTGATGAAATGTAGGATTGATCCTATTTGTGTCTTATTTTCTATTTTTAAAGTGAATCCTACACACAAATTAGAATGACATTGAAATCCTAATTGAAATCTTGCAAATGACACAGGTTACAAAATAAATATATTAACATGCAACCTTGGCCGTATATGCAATATTATTCTAGAATTTTTAGTGAATGATTAGTAATGCTGTTTTTTAGTAATATAAACAAAATGCTATTAATAAAAACCTACTTACGTATCCACGTGCACTCACACAAAAACCAAAAACAACAGTTGTTTATATAGGAAGGAAGCTATTCATAGTTAAATAGTACCCGTCCTTCCTACCTGACGAAATGGAGAGGAACCAGAACCACTTAAAATAACATGGCGGAAAAGCAACACCGTCTGTGGTTTAGAATGTGGTGTCCGGGCTTCCTCCAGTGGTGGCGGTGTGCACGCTTGCCATGGCTTACCTCCTCCTCCAGCCAGTCATTGTACTGCACGATGGAGGACATGGCCACGTCAGCCCCCTTCATGTAGAAGGTGATTTCCGCAGTGGACTCGTCCTGGGACAGAAGGAAACACAGGGATGTTTAGGCCACGCTGCTCCCGGGGAGTCGCGGCCCCGTGAACAAAAATGCACTAGGGAAAGCAGTTCTCCTTAAACCTATTCTGCAGTGAGCTACCCAAATAGTTTCCTATTCGGGGCAACGCCCCCAGATGTTCAGGCAAACAAGACAGAACGTAAATGCAGATCTCAAGACGAGGTGCCGAGGTTGTGGAAACAAAATCCGTTAATGGATATGTGACTTGGACTGCAAGGAAAGGTTAATTCTCTCAAATAGTCACTGAATAAGCTTTCCTTGGTCAGCCACCTTCCAAGATATGTTTTTGGTATTTGCTAAAAATATTTAATAGAGACGCACGTCAGCAACTTTATCGTTGTAAATCATTCTCCAGCCAAGCTCCCTGGCGTGCTACTGCTGCTGGAAGCAAACAGCTTCAGCCAACTTCAACAAGTAGTCGCTAACACCTTTTACTCGCTCTGCCTTTGTCCTCTCAGGAGTGACCGTCCATCACTGCCACTACAGCTCAGTAGCTTCTCAGCATAAATTCTTAGTTTAGATTTTATTTCAAACATAAGCAAGCAGCATAAGTTGTTTGCACAGTGAAACATCCCGGGCTGCCAGCGTGGGGCACACAGTGAGTGCTGAGCCACGTGCAAGCCCGAGGGAGTGCGAGTGGTGAGTTACCCGGACGATGACCCCCATACGCTTGCTCTCTGAGGTGAAGGGGAACATCTGCAGGATGCAGTAGGTCAGGATCTGGCCGCCGGGGGTCCTCAGCTGCACGGAGGCAAGGTCTCTGCTGACCAGGGTGAGGCCGACGCTCTCTGTCCACTGCACCAGGGCCACCTGGGGGAGACCAGCAAGATGTGAGGCCACGCGCTCCGTGGGAGGGAAGCAACAGGCTAGCGGCGGGACAGCTCGCCCACTCCAGCCGCTTCCAACGCCTCCACGAGAGCACTGCCGCTTCTGCGGCTGTGTCAGGAACTTAGTAACAACATGAAGGCTAAAGACCAGCAGTGTGAGAGCCCCCGGTCGCACCTTCTAGCAGAACCACCATTACCGATCACGCTGCTGCCCAGAGGCCAGGTCCTAAGACTGGACAGAGCGCCGAGCTACAGCGCCTTCCAAGTGCTTCCGGCGGCCCTGCAAAGCCACGTCCCTCGTGTTTTCCTGCTCTTATAAAATGAGAGATGAGTGGGTGACTGAGGACAGTGCACGGGCCACCTGAACATCTGAGAACTTGGAGCCCAGCTCCGCCAGCGGCCCTAGCTCCCCCAGGGCACGGAGGCTTGCTGGCCTCTTCCATCCTGGGGGAAATGTAATGCAAACTGTTCTAGACGTGAAGGGATCCAACCTCCCTGCTGCACGGCCGGCACGCAAACACAGAAGTGTTCTTACTTGTGGTCATTTAGCATTAAGACGTGAGAATCATGAACAGAAGAATAATTTTTTTTTTTAAGATTTTTAAAATTTATTTATTTGACAGAGAGAGAGACAGCGAGAGAGGGAACACAAGCAGGGGGAGTGGGAGAGGAAGAAGCAGGCTCACAGCGGAGGAGCCTGATGTGGGGCTCGATTCCCATAACGCCGGGATCACGCCCTGAGCCGAAGGCAGACGCTTAACCGCTGTGCCACCCAGGCGCCCCAGAAGAATAATTTTTAAAGTTAATTTATGAAGAGTATTTTCGTGACAGTGTTTTCTGGAAAAAAAAATCAGTTTATCTTTAAGTCATCTCAGGACAAGAGATTCATCAGTTGACACGAGGTCTGCTGACCCCACGCTCAGCAAGGACGGCCACAAGAGCAGAAGGCAGCGTCTTCCTGCCCCCCAGCCCCTCTCCTCCCTGGGGGTCTGTGTGGGGCCTCCTGTGACCGACGCCAGGGTCTGTCCCTGGCCGAGCGCCGCATTCTTGCTTGCGATTTTATTCCCCAACTACGGCGTCTGGCACTTGACCTACGGCTGGGAAACCAAACCCTGCAGGAGCATCGTGGGTCCTGTCTGGGGAACAGAACGTTAGTGCTGAGTCTCAGCGTCCACCGCCAAGTCACGCTGCGGACAGGCCCCGATGAGGCTCCGCAGCTCTGGCTTCGAGGTGGGACTGCTCGGTTCAGCCCCACCCCGATTCCTCATCTGTATGGCGGCGGCGGCCAGGCCACCTCTCAGGCCACCACGCACGTGAAGGCCACCGGGGACGCTCAGCACATCTAGGTCGATGTTAGGGTTCTACCCTTCATCCTCTCTCACAGACGTCATCTGAGATGTCCCTCAGGCAGACAAGGAATCACTTTTAAAGTGGGGCTTTCTAGGTAGTTTCCACAGTTCTAACTACTGGAAGTTTCCAGAACAACGGTCAACCGAGGGTGAGGAGAGGCTTGCCGTTTTTAATGCTTCCAACTTGACGCAGGGCCATGTGTGGAGACCGGGAGCATCCGAAGAGGATAAGGTAGGAAAAGCTGAAGTGAGATACTTGCTAGGACTACAAAGAGGTTCCGTGGACTGCGGACGGTCTGGAACACAGCTGAGGGTGTCACTCTACACCATCCTGGACCCCGCTGGCAAGAACTACTGCGAGATGGGAGAAACGGCCACGCTCCATGGCGCTGGCTGTAAAGGGTCCCCAACACACCACTCGGCCTCCTGTATCCCATGGAGTGTCTTTATTTCCCCAAATTGTGAGCACCTTGTAAAGGAACTAAATAGACATGTATGACTGCTGTTCTAAGATAGTAAAGACATATTTATACAGTTTGCAATTTCACTTTATTTTATAAATAACTCGAGGCATCAGAATTCACCCGGCAAAAATTTCTCATCTAAAAAGTTTGCATAAGGAATTAGCCCATAGTAAGTGGAACAGAATAATTCCAGAAAAGCATGACTGAGTAATGATCCTATACTTTTGGTTACTTCAGAGAGAGAGTCAGAAATGCATTCCTATTAAAAAAGGCATAAAGGGATCCAAGCACCTTTCTCCCCCCGGCTCCTCATCTAAAGCCCAGTCCCTTCCTCGAGGAGCAGACTGAAGGTGGCCCATCGTGGGCGAGCTGCTCAGCCATGCTGCAGTCCCTCAGCGCGGGGTGCAAGAGGGGAGGCTTCCTGCCCCCTTGTTCTGCCCCACTGCCCACACCTGGCCCCCCGCCCGTCACTGGGCACAAGTCGGCTTGCTGAGGTAGGAACAGCTATGTGCAGTGTACAAATTTCTGCTCCCCAATTTTCCCTTTAAAGATGCAAGTTTCATTTAAATAATAAAATCATACCACTAGCTGACTTACAAATTCAGGACAGCAAAATGTTACATATTAGATTGCCAACTAGTGAGATCTAACGGTGCAGAATTCTCATCTTGCTGTGAGCAATGCTGTGCAACCAGCTCTGGCATCTGGAAGGAGAGCGCCGTCCACACGCGCTGGGCTAGCGCCGCCCACGAGGGCATCTGCACAAACACCCCCCGTCAAGGGGTTGTCCCACGGTCTCACTGAAGGGAAAATTCTGACGTTGGGCCTTTTCTGCTGTGTTTACCTTGACCTTCTGTGTGCCCAGGGTGGCCTGAAGGACTACGAGGGGTCCTTAGATAGGAGGTACCTGCCTGGTACCCAAACCACTGACCAGATTTGATAATGTGCTCAACAGGCTGGAAGACTGAATTTAAAGAGCTAAGGCAAAACTCGAAACAAGAATAAGCCCAAAGCCCTGAATCCGTACAGTATTTGGGCTGGTCAGACCATGTCTGACGTGCTGGATTTCTCCTGCTGCATTTCGGGAGCACGCTGTTCTAGGAACACCCAGCAACTTACCTTTGTAAACATGAAGCCCCACTCTCAATGTGTAATTGATGCCTCTCCCTTTTTTTGTGGGAAATAAAGGAAATGAGCAAATTTTTTACTTTTGTCTATTTTCATTAACTGTTTCAGTAAGATCTCTGTTCTCCCTTTCCAGAAGATAAACTATACAAACAGCAACAGCTTGAATGCTTATGTTTGTCAAATACTGAGAGAAACTGCTGTCTAGAAATGATTTGCTTGCGACTTTCATGTTTTGCTAAAAACAGTGAAGGACCAAACAGGGTCACAGAGTCAGGAGAGCATGCTGTGACCTGTCACCTCTGCTGGGGAGTGAATGCAAGGTCAGAACGCTCCCCTGCGTAGGGGAACTGCCTGACTCTGCACAAAGCCTGGCCTCCTGGGCCCGTGCTCCTGGGAGGTGACCGCCGCGCCATGGGAATGCGCCCTGGGCACGAGCAGGCCACGCTGCATGTGGTCTGTACCACCCCTGCGCCTTATTGAGGGGCACCGGTCTCATGGTGTCCCCTTGACCTGCAGGGGCTGCAAACGAAGGTCCGCCACATGGGGGTCACCCATCTACACGAATGACCCCAATGAAAACCCTGGACGCCAAGGCTCAGGTGGGCTTCCTGGGTTGGCAGCACTCCGCGCATATTATCACATGTCATTGCTGCAACAAGTGAGCGCTGTCCACGCAGCGACCCCAGCCTGTGCATCTCTTCCACTGGTCCCACTGGTCCTTTTGTGGTCATCACCGTGACGTGAGTCTGACAGCTGTGCAGTCCTACTAGTGAACATCAGGCTGGAAGGAGGTCCTGCGGACACCAAATTGCAGTGTGGGTCTGACCACGTGCAGAACACGCGTCTACCAAGCGCCAGCGAACCCTCCCCCCAACGCTGAGTCTCCCCAGAACCAGCGAGCCCGGCCAGGTCAGGAGTGGGAACTCCCAGGTTGGGCAGAGAACAGAAAAGCTGCGTGGAGGTGCCCGAGTGTTACTTGGCACTGCCTTGGGGAAAGAGTAAAAGAAAAAAATAGCCTTTTGACAGGATTTGGGATTTTTCACTTCTTTTTAAAATTAAGTAAAGCCGTCTAGAAAGGCAACATCTCTGGTCCTAGAAAGAATCCGCGTGTCTGATTCGGGGTGACCAGGGCCACGAGTGGAGACTGTGTTAGACGCGGCAGGACTGAAGGCAGGCAGGCAGGTCTTCCCAAGCAGCAAGGACTCAGGGGGCGTTAAGTGTTCACATGCTCTCAGGTCCCCACCCAGGACGAGGACTGACCCACTCAGCACCAGACAGTGGAACAGCCCCGCGGTGGTGGACACGCCCCCTGCAGGCTGCCGAACGTACTGCCTGGGGTGGGGCATTCGTGGCGGCCTCCCAGGAAGAAAACAGCCTCTGCACAAGGCAGGGGCAGACGCTCTGCAGGCTGGGTGAGCCCCCAGCTCCAGACCCACACACCAGGAGTGCTCTCAAGTGGCTCTTTCCTACTCCTCCCCACCCGCCCCCCCAGGCCCCGTGCCGGGTGGTTTGTTTGTAGGAACAGTGACACGAGGGGGCCGTCTTGCTCCTGACCTGAGTGACTGGGTCAGATGTGAGTCCAGCATCCCGTAGGCGTGTGGACTGTTAAACAGTGAGTCACCACACAGCTCGAATTAGAACTCGTGTTCTCTCGCTTTCCAGCATGCCCTAAGCTCCTGAAGTTTGCCAAGATCCTAAAACCACGTATGGCTAATACAGCACCAGCAATATGCTCTCAATTACAGTGCTACAAAGACACGAGGCCACCAACAGAAAGAGCACATCCAGAAGGCACAAGTGAACAATTCTGCAACTCACTTCAGGTGGAAAAGGAAACGCACAGTGGACACACGTTTCCTAGAAAAACCTCACTATAAGCTGCAAACAACCCAGGACTCCCCAGGTGAGTTTTGAACGTCCACAGTGAAAGGGGACTATTACATTCTGACCGTAAACCGTATGCTTCTGCGACGCCCCGTTACCTCCTCCATGCCCCACCAGGCGGGTTCGGCAGTCTACACGTGTGGACTCACATCTGTTTATTACGTACTTAGTGCGTGCCTTCACGACCCGTTCCAGGCAGCAACTTGTGGCAGAATCCATCTAGTGGCTTATACCCGGCCAGCGTGCCATGCCAACTGTTTTCAATCATCATCCTTTTGAGGATTAACTCTCTATATAATGCCAACCAGAAGAAAAGTATAAAATTTTTCACAAGACAGATACTTTAACTGCTGTTCTATGCAAGCTGCTTAGTGGTGGGGAGGATGCTTCTGGATAATTCAAAATCAAACCGCTCTGGAACAGGCCTGTGAACAACCAACCACAAGAGATGGGTGAACACGCAGTACTTGTCAGTACCTGCCCCCCGACACAAGACACGTGGCTATGAGCTCGTGGTGAAGAGTGAACAGAGCGTCCAGTTCTGGTTTTGAGCTTCACCACCTCGACCCAGAGCACAGTGGGCGTGAAAGGAACCAGGTCAGAATTCATACAAATTCTATCTGAAATAGAGCAGTAGTATTTGTTCAGAAAGGCTCCTAAAACAACTTCTATCTAATGATATTAAATGTAGAAATTAAAGGAAAGAAAATGTCAAGGGCATTGATAGCTTGACTCTATTTTCCTCCTAAAAACATTTAAACAATTAAAATACATATACTTTTGCAAAAGCACGTAAGCCATGCTAATGTGTAACAAACATCATGGCTACAAAGCGTGAAGCAATTCGAGTGATGACAGCACGGACTGGAGACGCCAGAACCCCGCCGTGCCGGAAGGGCCGCCGCGTAGCTTCCGACCGGGGGAGGCAGGCTTAGGGCAGTGGATGCCAGACCGAGAGCAAACCTGCCGGCCCGCTGGAGCCACTGCCCGTCCCAGCTGTGCGTCCAGGGCTGTGCTGGCAGCCCGTCCACCACCCTTCTCTCCAGCCACTTCCCCAGGCTGTGTCTCCTGGCTCCAGCGCTCCGGGAGGCTGTGCGGACGCAGACGGCCAGAGGCACTCCTGTCCTGGCTCCTTCCCACACTCCCCTCCACCTGCCTGTTCTTTCTGCTGCAGCACTGCACTCACTACGACCTACACGCACACGCCAAGGGGTCTGCTCGCCTGACCCCTCCACACCCGAACCCGCAGTGCTTCTGGAACCTCCGGGCCTGAGGCCCCCGGGTCTCCCGGGCTCAGGGCGGTGTTTTCGGGGTCAGCACGAAACACTCCTTCAATGAGAGAGAACAATCTCTGATCTGGAGTGGCTTCAAGCAGAGGGCCGACAGGTACCCTAAGACACGTGTGGAAGCGTACGGGACAGCCCTGAGCACCTGCCCGTGCGCAGCCCTCTCCCGGGTGCCCAGCGTCATCGGGCTGGGGTCTAAGCGATGTCTCCCTCCCCTCAAGTGACCAGTCCACCTTTCAGTCAGTTCTTGCCCCACAGAACGACAGTCACCTGGCAGATGCACGAAGCTTCACCGTTCTTGCAGTTTTCTTCAGTCAGTCAGTACATCTTGGTGATGCAGTTGGGATCTCTTGCCAACATTTAAATCGGGTGGTGGTTCTCTCATTCCCGGGTTCTGAGAAGTCTTCACATATTTTGGTTTCCACTCATCGATCAGGTATGTATTTCACAAACATCTTGTACAGATCTGTGGCTCGCCCTCGCCTTAACGGTGTGTCTTCTGAAGAATGTGATTTTTACCATCAAGTCCAATTCATCAGCCACTTCTTTTACAAACTATGCTATTTGTGTCCCACGAAATCACTGTCTGACTCAAGCCTACAGATTTTTTCTTCTAGAAATTTTATACTTTTCTGTTTTTCATACATCTGTGACCAATCTGAGCTAATTTTTTAAAGACTTTATTTGAGACAGAGAGACTGAGAGAGCGCACAGGTGGGGAGGCGAGGGAGAAGCAGGCTCCCCACTGAGCAGGGAGCCCGATGCAGGACTCGATCCCAGGACCCTGAGATCATGACTGGAGCCGAAGGCAGACGCTTCACCGACTGAGCCCCCAGGCACCCCTTGAGTTAATTTTTGCACGTGGGGAGAGACGCTGGTTGAGGCTCTGTGTACGACAGTCCCGCTGTTACGGGCAGCGCTTCTCCCGCGTCCCCCGCTCTGCGGCACCTCCTTGGCATCTTCACGGGAAATCAGCTGGCACCTTGGCAGCAGCAGGTCCTTCAGTCCGTGAGCACGGTGCACCCTCCACACAGGCGCCCTGACTCTCCTCCACTGTCTCGGTGCCGATGGCGCACAAGCCTTGGGCGTGTCTGCTCAGAGCTGTCCTTTAGTATCTCATGTGCTTCTGGCGCATTATAAACAGCACATTAAAAAAATCTCAATTTGTAACTGCTCCCTGCTAGTTGATAAAAATACAAGTGATTTGTGTACATGGGAAATATGGTGTGCAACCTTGGTAAATGCACCTCTTAAACATTACCGTTCTGTAGGAGAGCCTCCGGGATTGTCTATGGAGATAGCCACACCCGTCACCGAAAACAGTTGTACTCCTTCCTCTCCGACTTGTACGCCTTCCATTTCTCTTCCCTGGCGTTAGCGCCCTGGTCAGGACGTCTGTGTGGACAGAGAGGGCACCTCTGTTTCTCCCAACAGTACAAGCACTGGCCCGGCGTCTCCTGTGAGGTATCATGTTAGTGGCAGGATTGTTCGTAGACGTCCTTATCAGGCTGCACAAACTCTTCCACTCCTGGTTTACTGAGGGATTTTATGAGGAGCAGACGATGGATTTTAGCCAAGTGTTTTTCCCCTGCGGTGTGTGGATAAATTACACTGACTGATTTACGACTGTCGAACCAGCCTTGGCTTCCTGGGGAAAGCCCCAGTCCTTCAGGATGGACTATCGTTTCCATCTCCTGTTGGGCTTCACCTGCTCCCACTCTGTGGGACTTCTGCACCGACGCTCCTAAGAGCTACAAACCATGAGGCCTTGTCTGATACTGGTGTCAGTTTAACACCAGACAAGCATTTCTCCCCCTACTGTATTCTGGAAGAATTTATGCAGAATTGGTATTATTTCCTCTGAAATGTTTGGTTGAATTCACCTGAAGCCACCTGGGACTGGACGTGGGAAGGTGTGCAATTGTAAATCCTATTTCTTGATTAGACACAAGGTCTGGGAGTGCCTTGGGTATTTCAGTAACTGCATAAACACAGTCCTGCTCTCCTTCGATGGGTAATGGAGGCCTAACAGGGTGAGTGGTTTCTAGGACTCAGGACTACGGGCTCCTGGCACAGTGCTCTTCACAGGAAAGTCTTCTGTGCTGGTTAAACGCAGATTCGTAGGTCAGTCTAATGTGAATGCGTGCACCTACTTAATTTATTAAGCAACGTACTCTGCAACCTTCACGTTTCATCAAATTAACAGTTTTTAAAACAGATCAATTAAGTATAATGTAAGGAACTGGTAAAGAATGTTTAACTCTGCAGATTTCGTTTCAGCGGGCTTGGAAGAGATCTAGACATTGGAGGGTTTAAAAGTCCTTGATGTTTCCGAAGTGGAGCCAAGGCTGACAATTACCTCAACAATCAATGAGGACACCTCTTTCAGAAACTGTTAGAAGACTGAGTGCAGGTAAAGCATTAATAACAGTGCTTTGACGCACAGCTGTAAGATTACCTGTTTTTTTTTTTACCACAGGACATGTTTCTACTTAAGTTCATGATTAAATATTTTTATTGTTGTGGCTTTGTGAATGGGACCTCGTCTTCCATGTAGCAGGCTGTTGTTGATATATAAGAAAGTATGGGTTTGTGTATTTTTATTGGGGTCTCCTGAATGATGATTCTTTGGTTGCCTGGATATACAGTCACGTCATGTCTAAGTGGTAATTTTATTTCCTTGTAATAACTATAATGATTTTTTTCTGACATACTATCTGGATAGAACGTCCAGGACGGTATGGAATGGCATTAGTGTTAGCAGACATTCTTGTTTTATTCTTCACTTGGGAACGATTGCAGAGTTTATCTGTGTGATGTGATGTGAGTATTGATTTAAGACTGGCATCATGAATCATGCTAAGAAAGGACCTCTCTATTTTGCATTGACTATCACTGGATGTGAAGAGGGGGCTAGTTTGTTTTGATCAGGAATGGTTACTGAATTTTAACTTAAATGCCTTCTTTAAGGCACTCACTAATAGAAGTGAGATTACCAAGTGACTTCCAACTTCTCCAGAGCCGTGTTACTATACTTCCTAGTTGTATTCCCAGGAAACCTGCTCCCTGGCGCTGGTCTTCCAACACACTGTAGGTCTGTGGGCACCACAGGCTTCCGCCCCTAAGGCTCGTCTGTAAATCTCTTCTGTACTGCGTGTGTTTATGTTACCTCGATCAGATTTCAGAATCTAGGATTAAGTGGGCTACATGAAATGATTTAGAAGCCTTTGGAATATCCTCCTTGTTCCGGAAAAGTTTCGTGTTGGATTAATTTTGCAGTTTGCACGCACTGGCTTATATTAGTTTATATTAGTTACTATTTTTGCCAATAATTTCTGAATTCATTGCCTCCTCAATCATTACTTTTTGTCCCCCTACCTTCTCTTCCTCCTGCTCTCCTCTTGTTTGCCCCCGAGCTTCTGAGCTGACGCGACGAGCTCGCCTACTCTGTCTCTTCCTATTGCGGAGCACGGCCTCTGCTCTGGTCTGCAAGGCGCTCCTGGGCATGTCCTCCACAGGAGATACAGTTCCGTCTGCCACCCCGCCACGCTGCTGGCTGTACCTGGGAGCTGCAGCGCGAGCTGTTCAGTGTTTGCGTGGACGTTGCTCTGGATCTCTGGCCTCTCCTGACCAGGGCTTCTCTTTGGTTGTGTTCTCTGTACTAAGGGGACAAACACACAAAGCTGCTGAGGGCTGGGTAGACACGGTCAGGTCTTTGGCTCAGACTTTATCTCAGGAGCAGGGAACACACTGCCGCCGGCCTTCCCCAGCAGTGAGGTCCTGTCGGGCAGAAGGGCAGAGGTGGGGTGCACACCTTTTCCTGCTCCCTGGGGATGCTCTCCGTGATGGTGCGGGCCATCTAGCACCTCCCCCTGTCTCCGTGGACCACAGAACACGAAACTGTCCTGGTACTCAGGTATGGGTTCCTTATAAGGAAGTTTCCAGGGCTACTGCTTGATTCGATCGGTTCAGGCAGTTTGTCAGGACTGCGGTAAAATGTGGGGAAGGTGGTTTATCACGTCCTCCCTGTGTGCTGCCATGTCCTTGCAGAAGCTGCTGCCTGATGTTCTAACAGGATGTAATCCTGAGAGATCTTTCTCTGAAATGTGTAGATAACTCTAAACTTAAAGGCTTAATACATTTCAAACGACTATTTCCATGACTACTGAGCTTTTAGGAAGTTCTAATAATGTAACTACTGACAATAACACAGAGGTAAAATTAATTAAAATGGGAATATAAAAAATATACTTAAGAGGGAGCCTGGGCTAAATCTCACCCACAGGCCACTGAGTAACACACAGTCTCGTCACAGGCACCTACGCGCACACCCACACTCCTCCGTGCGAAGTAACAGCAAGGGAAGGTGTTCCCAACGGGGCTTCCATAGGACAAATTGTGAGGCAAGATCTTAACGTTAGTCTTTTACAATTCTATTATTCAGAAACTTCATGCTATTACTGAAAAGCTTGGGAGAACTTTCTTCTATCGCAGAAGCAATTACATACATAAACCTGCCAGCTACACGCCAGGGATGGATTTCTTACCATGCGTTTTATAGATCATAACCTGATCACGGACCTGTCTGCATTTTCGAGTGTGGTCGTACCGTCATCGCCGTAACTTACCAGCAGTACGAACATGAAGCACAATCTGATCAGCTGGAAAAACTGCCCATTAGCCGTCAGGGTCGGCTGTGTGCGCGTATTGTCCGCGGCTCCTGGGAGGAGGCTTCCGTCGCGGACAGGGACCTGCCCCCACACGTGCTACTGCAGCACCACCGTTGGCCCCACGTCACCGGACGCGCACAACACAGGGAGTGTACAACTGGAGCACACCGCAAGCCTGAGAGCGCGCTTTGGTAAATTCAAAAGCAAGGCCATTAAGGACATAATATTCTTCCATATTCGAACAATCCGCTTGCGTTTTGGCATAAATTTTAGCTGATTCTTGCAAATAAATATCCAAGTGAGGAGCTGATATCTACACCTGAAAATGCTATGTTCCTACATGAGAGGATGTGGCCACAGTGCAGAGAAGAATATTGCCAGTAAATAGCTAGTTTTCAGAAGGAAGCAGTCATTAAAGATCATGGTCAATCGTCTTTTTGGGCCCAAAGAGGCCAGAGGCCTTCAGGGTTCGTGTCACCACGTGCCCTGATCACTGAGCTGGCGACCGCGAGCGCCAAGGCTCTGCCCACGGAGCACGTATCCGCTCTGACGGCTCACGACATTCGGGGTCTGGCACGGGACACACAACAACTGAAGGCGGATGGGTCTTAATTCTGTCCAGGAATTTCCAGGGAACATCTAATGTTTACTGAGCTGCAGTTTGCTATGCTGAGGCTGTAGAGATAAAGCGACAGGCAAGTGAAACTTTCTACTCTCTTAGAGAAAATGAAATATTGATCACTTATCATAAGAAACAGGGACAGGGCACCACGTGGTGAATACAAGATGAGTTACTGACACTCGAACATTACCACCGCTTGCTACACCTTAAAGTATCACTGACGTTCCACGATGACACGTCCCGGCAAGTATTTAATGATTATACCTCACAGAGCCTTTAAGGATTTGACATTAACTCCCCCAGAATTTCATTATTTGTATAAAACATTCATTTGTGCACATCTGTAGGTAAGGTAAGAGATCCTTTCTGTTCTCAGGAAAATGAAAATGAAGGCCACTCACGTGAAGAATTCCAACTGTGGTATCAGGGACGCAGAAACAAGAACATTCTACTCAATTACATTCTTTCTAAAGACGGAGAGGACACAAGAGCCATAAACACGTAGGGATTACAAGAGCAGTGTTGATGCATAATGTACAAAACCAGTGACGTCTCTGAAATGATAATGTTGCTTATTAACCATACATGTTGTGATAGGTCAAAGCTGAGGTCAAACAGAAAACATCAATTGAGCCATTTCCCTGAATAAAGCTCCAGGGTGCAATATTCCAAGCACTTTATTCAATAAAAAATGCTTTTAAAACGGTGCTTTGGTGATTGGGAAGCATTGCCATCATCCGTCAACCTAGCTGCAGCAAAGTTCAATAAGCTAAATAATGAACCATTTAGATTATTTTCCTTGGGCCTCAGGGATTTGCAAACATTGCATCAATAGAGCTCTTTAAAAATTATGACGAACTCTGTTTTCTTCATTTTCAGATTTAAAATATATGTTAGGGTTTTTTTTAAAGGTTACTTAAATGGGCTGCTACTTTTAATCATTGTTCAATCTCCAAAGTAGAAAGAAATTTTAAACAAGGAAAAAATTTAATTATAAGATTAGCAGTGTCTATTTGATTCCAGTAATCTTGGAATCGATGAGATTCCTCTCTATTGTGAATATCTAATTTAAGATTTAAAAAGTGTTAATAAGTGTTATGAGTTATATAAAAAACCTAAAGATGAAAAATCCCATGAATTTTCAAAAAAATTTTTATTTACTTTTGTCAGGTAATAAGGTAAATACGTAATATAGTATTTTTACAACTTCCAATAAAATTTTTCTTGAGAGACATCTGTGGTCTCAGTTTCCCATGCTTAGGACTGGGAAATAGTTCTTTTTCAATACATAATCATATGCAATTTTTGAGAATTTCTAGAATGTTATCTAATACAGGAAACAATGTGTCCAACCCTTCCTTTATATGAAAAGGAATGTGGTCCATTTCCTTTAAGAGCCGTGACCAGAGGCCCACATGTTTCAAAGCATACGCTGGAATGGCTAAGATGGCAATATATGGATCATCTAAATCTCAGCTCTTCCTCTTAGCAGTTCCTCCTAGATCTCCTATGACAAAATAAAAAGATATGCTACACACGCGATTCCAGGAGCCACACAGAGTTTGGCCACAACAGATGTCTCCATGTTTCCTGGTTAACACAATGTACACAGTGCACCGGTGGTGCTAATACAGCCCCGTCCCCCGACCAGCGGACTCCAGACCAAGCACACCGAGGAGAGCCAGAGAGACGGCGGAGCTGGGCCTCCCCACGCACCCAGCGTCCTCCCCGTGATGAGCCGGCTACACTGTGCAGCGCCTCCACCACCAACACCACGGCCACTGTTCCTGAGACGAGACGGATGACGCCGTGAGTGCCCAACGATGGGAGTTCGCCATGACAAGGTCATCAGGCACCAGAAAGGGGAAAGACCTTTCACTACGAGATGCGGCCTGGATATGAACTCCAGGGCTCCGGGTCCTGCTTGAACGTAAGGCCTGATATTCCCAGGAAACTGGTTTCTACGTAACTTCACGGGCAGCTCCCTCCTTCCTGCCCACGGAAGGGTAATCCCAGTACCTCCCTGCAGCCTGGGCCTCGTGTGAGCCAGCACTGAGGGAAGGCCGGGAGCCAGCGAAACTGGTCTCAGCTTTCCATGTTTAAAGAAAAAGAACTGAACTTTCATCTTTTTGGCTGTTTTTCACCACCTCTAAGCTCTTACATGAGTAATGACACGTCCTAATTTCTAAAGTAGCTTGTTTTGGTTATTGTGCGGTAATTTCCTGACTAAACAAACAAGGCAGTGCCTATGTAACTACATCTCCAAAAATAAACTTGGTTCTCAAACAATGCAGCTGTGCATAAAGCTCAGTAAAACACCGTGAGTCTGCCGGCCCACTCTGGGTGTCTTGCTACTGTTCCTCGTTGTTACGCGGTCGGAACAAGGTAACCGGGTCCCATGTCTGTCTCCACTGCACACCCCCGCGCTCCACCAGCCACGCCCCACCCGCTCTGTGGCGGTGCTGGCCGCACAGCCTGCGGGCACCCAGGGAAGGCTCACAAGACTCCGTGGTTCTCAGCTGTGGGAGCACCTAGTGCATCTCCAGCACGGAGAAGCACCGGCCCCACACCAGGCCCAAAAATCAGCACTTCTGGAACCGAGCACAAGTACAGGAAAAGGCAGAGACACAAAAAAGACTGAAGAAAACAAAACTGTCAGTCCCCCTGCCGTACACACAGGATGGAGGGTGCTGGTGTGTCCCCTGTGGCTCCCAGGAGGCGGCAGATGGACTGTGCGCTCCTCGGGAACAAAACACGTCAGGATGCTCGTGAGCAGCTTTCAAGGAACCAAGAGGCCTGGCAGGATGAGCTGCTCCTGGCCGCAGGGAAGCAGGACATGAGCCCGTAACACATCTACACAGTCCTCTCTGCCCTGGATCCCAAGCTGGCTCCAGCTATTACTCATAGGATGCCCTTCCTAACACTGGAAACTCACAGATTTGCCTTTTGACCTCTGCATTAGTTTTATTCAGCACCATAGGGACGCTCTTGCCAGGGCTCCGGACTCTGCGGTGCACGTTACAGCAGCACGCGGCACCACAGCCCTCCTGGCTTTACGCTGTGCTTCCGAGCGGCAGCGTAAGGCCCCAGCCCTCCGGCCTCCCCGACGAAAGCGGCACCCAGGTTCCTTGCCGTGATGTCCTTAGAGAGGAAGGACCTTGCTCTTCTGAAATACTCTTGTTAGCAAGAATCACCGGGCTCCTCTCTTTAAAACATCGAATCAGATTTTGTTGTTTAAAACTGTGATTGAGCATACTTTTGGAGGGGTGATTATACGATCCAGTTTCACGGAGAATTTAAAGAAGCCTCTGTGCTCATACTGCTTCCATGGTCGTCGCTTTCATTACAGAATCATCTCGAGAACTTGAGTACGAGAGAGTGCATAAGAAAACTGTATTGAAAATACACTGGCTGAACAGGAATTGGGCAAATTAATTTAACAATGGCTTTTATCAATCTAAAAATCAAAAAATGGGGGCACCTGGGTGGCGCAGTCGTTAAACGTCTGCCTTCGGCTCAGGGCGTGATCCCGGCGTTGTGGGATCGAGCCCCACATCAGGCTCCTCCGCTATGAGCCTGCTTCTTCCTCGCCCACTCCCCCTGCTTGTGTTCCCTCTCTTGCTGGCTGTCTCTATCTCCGTCAAATAAATAAATAAAATCTTTATAAATAAATAAATAAAAATTAAAAAATGGGGGTGCCTGGTGGCTCAGTCAGTTAAGCATCTGCCTTTGGCTCAGGTCATGATCCCAGAGTTGTAGGATCGAGCCCCACATTGAGCTCCTTGCTCAGTGGGGAGCCTGCTTCTCCCTCTGCCTCTGCAGCTCTTCCTGCTTGTTCTCTCTCTGACAAATAAACAAATAAAATCTTAAAAAACAAAAAAATAAAAATAAAAGTAAAAAAATGATGTAAGGTTAGAAATGACTAATTTGCCACATTTAAAATTTTACTGTTTCTGTCTTCTGTAGATTTTTGAAATGACTTATATCCCAATTCTCTTTTGAAATAAATATGCTGTGGCTAAATTCTGCCAGAAACAAAGAAAGAAAGAAAAGAAAGAAAAGAAAAGAAAAGAAAGAAAGAAAGAAAGAAAGAAAGAAAGAAAATAAAAGAAAGAAAGAAAGGAAGAAGGAAAGAAAAGAAAAGAAAAGAAAGAAAGGAAGGAAGGAAGGAAGAAAAAGAAAGAAAGAAAGAAAGAAAGAAAGAAAGAGAAAGAAAGAAAAGAAAAGAAAAGAAAAGAAAAGAAAAGAAAAGAAAAGAAAAGAAAAGAAAAGAAAAGAAAAGAAAAAAGAAAACAAAGAAACCTGGAAATTTAACATGCAAGCCTGACAAGTCATATGGAGGTAAGACGCTGGGAGGATGAGGGAGGAACATTCCAAGCTCCAGCAGCTTTACTAAGATCTGACTTGTTCACAAATCAGTTTATGAAATCAGTAAAACTCTGATTTTTCTCACGTGTTTTCCAGTATCTAACTCTTACACTTTCTGGGGTATGTGGACACACCGGGACCAAATGCATGGATCCAAAAGAGCCACGTGGCCTTCCGGCCTGGAGCTAATACGACACCATTAGAAACCATAATAAAGCCCCCCTCACACTCCCCCGCAGAACAACGAATTCTCATGCCTCTGATGCGGTTTTGTATCCGAGATCCTCTCAGAGGCCCAACTGACCTCGTCAGGGCTGGCAGCCTGGTAGGTGCGGTTCCCATCGCTGAAGTCCTGGTCTGCCTCCGCGTACTCGGCCTCCCCGGTCACGCCGGCTCGAGGCTCGTACACGGGGGTCACGTTGTGGCACAGTGCAATGGCCTTCACAGCTTCGTGGACTCGACTGCTAACACTTTTTCTCACTTTGGGAGCTGAAGATTGGGCTTTTCTTGGTGGCGTTGAACCGGTAGTGTTTCCACTAGCTTGAGACTGCATCTGATAAAATACGGAATGTCACAGAATTAGAGAGACAAGACAGTTGATACTGGAATCATCAGCATGTATGATTTTTATGAGCGCATTAGCTAGGGATGAGACAAGGAGCTCTCACCTAACAGCTGCTCGTGCATGTGACGTTTCCGTGGCTCGCGCTCTCAGCGCACTGACACCTCCTGGTTGTCACCTCTACCAAACTATCTGTTGTCGTGCTTAGATTTGGGGAGTTTTCCTTCACTACATGCACTTGATCCATGGCACTGGCTTGCTAAGTCCTTAATAAGTCACGTCTGTTCTCCTTGTAAAGATGGGGTGAGTTGAATAGCAAACTAGAGCCGTGTACTCCTAACTGCTTTTGTGTTTCATTAAAAAGTGCGGTCCCTAAAGTAGAATAAAGCTTTTTATTATCATTATTTTTAAAGATTTTATTTATTTATTTGACAGAGAGAGAGGCAGCCAGCGAGAGAGGGAACACGAGCAGGGGGAGTGGGAGAGGAAGAAGCAGGCTCATAGCGGAGGAGCCTGATGTGGGGCTCGATCCCATAACGCCGGGATCACGCCCTGAGCCGAAGGCAGACGCTCAACCGCTGTGCCACCCAGGCGCCCCAGAATAAAGCTTTTTAAAAGCAGGAAAAAAATACTTCTGAATCTTCTTTTAACACAGCCTCTGAATTAGAGTCTAGTTTTGTGCATAACGATAACCACTGCATTCTGAGGAGAGCTGATCCCGTCCTATCTCAACACCACATGCTCTGGACGGGAACCCCGTCCCGTGTCTGTCTGGCTCTCAGCCCACTGGGCGGCGTTCGAGGGCGCTCACCTCCACCAGCGAAGCGGGCGGCTGGCTGTTACGCCCACTCCTGGGGGAGGTGGAGCGGGACACCCTCGCCCGCAGGACCACAGACGCTCCTCGGTTACCTTCACAGCCACGCGTGACAGCCTTCCCGAGAAAGCGAGGCTCTCGCTTTTGGACGGGGCGTGCTGAGCTACCGAACCGTGAATGCTCTGCCCGTCAAATTTCAGCGCTGTCTAATGAAGGGTTTGCCTGTGCAGCTCAGCAGCTGGCACTGCCGCTCCCTTAGCGCTCGACCCCCATGTGCGTGCTGCTCGCGCGGCTGCCTTATGCCAGCACACCACACGGCTGACCCCCCTCACGACTCCGGTATGTCTACTGACGGCTGCATAATTTAATTTCACACAAATGCCATTAAAGATTATGCCCTCCATCACCAAATGCTTCCGGTGGGGAAATATAATCAGATTATGAAAGATGGGTGTTACATTACAGCGGACCTGGTGGACTATTATCATCTTAATAAAAAGACAGAATCTAAGGAATAAAATCAATTTTACAAAAAAAATACTATCTAACTAGCCAACCAACAGATAGCTTAGAAAAAAAGATTTTTAAAAGACCTCCTCCATGGAAATAAGTATTAAATATTTGCTGTTTTTATACAGTGACTCATCCTTTCTGGTTTTAATTTTTCTACTAAAATAGCTTATTTGAAGCTATTAAAATCATATTCATGGATAATGTAAATTTAGTTTTTTAAAAACAGGTTTTACCTGGTACTGTTTCGACCTAGACCAAGATTACCAAAAGGAAAGTCTTATTCCTTCTCCTTTTTAGATTTTGTTATTTTTTTTTAAGATTTTATTTATTTATTCGACAGAGATAGAGACAGCCAGCGAGAGAGGGAACACAAGCAGGGGGAGTGGGAGAGGAAGAAGCAGGCTCCCAGCGGAGGAGCCTGATGTGGGGGGTTCGATCCCATAACGCCGGGATCACGCCCTGAGCCGAAGGCAGACGCTTAACCGCTGTGCCACCCAGGTGCCCCTAGATTTTCCTTGTTAATAAATGTTCTAGGTCACCAAATACTCTGAGCTGAGTGACGGCCAACTTAAGAAAAGGCTTGGTTTTAAGTGTACGGGTGCAATACGTGTGCTTGTGTAAGTGATCATTACATACGATACACACACGCATTACTTTTCATGTAACAGCGTCTTGAAAAGTAAAGTATGCGCCATTCTGATAAACGTTACAGAGGAAGAGAAGGTCTGCACAAACGGAACGCAAGGCGGACAGGACACGTGACTGGGTCGGAGCAGGAACTGCTCAGGGCGTGTGTGGCTCGGCCCCGTCTGACAGGCAAGTCCGAAGTATGACGGTCACTACACACGGTCTACAGCTTCTGTGGGCACCACCGCCAGGTGGCCCTTGGGAGCTGCGAGGCAACAGCGGTCTGTGTGCACGCGAGCCCCCTCTTCCCTGGGGGGCAGGGATTTGCACGTTTGCACCCGACAGACGCTGCCCCATTAGGATGGGGGTGATCAAACCCCACAACAGACCAGCAGAGAGGCAGAAAAGCAGCCTAGGGACGTGATGGCTGGCCCTTGCGGGTGAGCACGTGGACACCCTGAGGCTGGGAGGGTCGGTTACCCAGAATCAGTGGATCCAAATGAGCGCAACACGAACGCTCCCTGGGAACAGGCCTAAAATGAACTGTGCAGAGTGGCCTGTGTCTGCCAGCCACACACGCCGTCATCTGTGGGAACACATGGACCTGTGGGCCCAACGTCAGGACCTTCCTGGGCCACAGACAGCCTTGCAGAGCGTACGGCCTACCAAGTCTCTGGCAGACACCGTGGCTTCTAGGCTGTGTATTTCCTGTTCCTCCCAAGGGCCTCAGAGAGCTCCTGAGGCTCCAAGGAAAAGACCAGATTTAGGACATACACCGCCTCCCCCCCCGGCCCCACCCAAGGAGTCCTTATCTAATGTGGACACAGACAACATACTTGCAGATGAAATAACGTGACACTTGAGTCTCACTTCACCACGATATGGTGAAGGAGAAGGGCTACAGAGGGAATCGGGTCTGCCGTGCACGGACAGCTGCTGAGGAAGAAAGACAGGGACACTAGCGCTCAGGACACCGTGTTTACTTCTGCTTATTGGAAACGCAAAAAAATATAAGAAAGTCTTATTAATCGTGAAGAAACACAGAGGCATTGGTAAGAAACACCTGTGATGCAGTATTCTACTTGACAGCCTTAAAAATACTACCCGTACGGAGTAATTCTTTCGAATATTTCACTAAGAAAATTATTTAATATGAGTAAGTGGTTTAAGCTCATTATACCTTCTATTATTTTACGATACAGAAATGCTTGTTTAAAATTGGTTCAAAAACTGCTTCTTGATTTATAAGTTAGAACTGCGTGTTTTAATACAGTCAAAGACATTTGCCGATTTTCAGATTAGTGGATACAACAGGTTCAGGTTGGCTTGGCGGAGCCGGGCACTTCCGCAGGCAGCTCCCGCGCAGACGCGGATGAGCTCACCTGTGAGTATGGATTCCTGAGGTGGCTCTGGATCTCGTCCATAGTGTCTGCTCCATAAGACACGGTCCCCAGGTGCAGCCGCTTAAACACCATCTCGTTCTGGGTGAGGGTTCCTGCGACAAAGACCACAGAGGAAGCTCACCAACAGGACCAGGTCACCCCATCCCGGACACGACATCCACGGGCCAGGGCGCCCCTCAGCAATGAGAACGCTCTGCTCTGTAATTCCAGCAGCTAGGAAGGTCCTTCCCCGCTGAGGACACGTGTCCCTCCCAGATCCCTCCGGAAGAGCGTGCCATTACGTGAAGGGCTCTAGCGACCTGAAGACAGTGTGGACTCTGCCTTTCAGTTCAGATGCGCTGTTTGGTACAAATATAACTTCTTTTTTTTTTTTTTTAAAGATTTTATTTATTTATTTGACAGAGATAGAGACAGCCAGCGAGAGAGGGAACACAAGCAGGAGGAATGGGAGAGGAAGAAGCAGGCTCATAGCAGAGGAGCCTGATGTGGGGCTCGATCCCATAACACCGGGATCACGCCCCGAGCTGAAGGCAGACGCTTAACCGCTGTGCCACCCAGGTGCCCCTGGTACAAATATAACTTCTGCCTGTTCTGAGACAGGCATGAAACTGGAAAACAGAGTCACTTTCTTTGTAATTATACTCTAGAACACTGCCTGAGAGAGACATCAACTAGTTCCAAATTAGCGTGCCTACCAGTTGTTTAAAAACCCAATTTTGAAAAATTAAGTATTTTTCATTAAACAGACACTGATGCATTTAACCCTTAGCACCCATCTGCATCACGTGGAGCGACAGAAAGGTCAGTGAGCAGGAAGGCACTTCCTCTTTAGCTGGGCTCCTGACCGGGGAGCTGCCTGGAGGTGCTCACGTCCCCCCAGATGACCAAGGCTCACTCCTGGGGACAGCCCGTCCACGTGGGCCAGGCACTCACGTGTGCTTGAGCACCAGGAAGTGCTACACGCCTGGCACGTAAGGAAGATAGTTAAGAGAGGAGCACGCACAGGTCAATTTTAGGAGATGTCTTGGGTCTGCCAAATACAGCAAAGTAACATCACGAAAGGCAGGGAGAGATTAACATTACTTCAAAAATGGTGAATTTTCCTTAAAAGGGGCACATAAGTTCACAATATTACACATCTTCATGACTCTGAAACCCCAAACACTGTGTATGTGTATCATTTAATATAAAAATACACATAAAATACACACATATCATTTGTGCTTACCGGGCTTTCTAGAAGCGAAGCAACCTGGGGAAGTGTGAACACCCGTGAGTATGTAAGTCAGGTGTGGTAATGAAACGTGCGGCCGTGCAGTCTCCCCTGGGCCCTTCTTCACTTACTCCACAGCTCACAGGAGGAACACCCCCTGACTGATCTAATTACACATGTGGATATGAACAATCATATCCCCAATCAGTTAGAAGCTGGGCTTTCCACACGGCTACAAGACACCCATAAAATATTAACTAATTTTTGTTTCCTTTGGCACACGTGACATGGAAGACATAAAACAAAGTGTTTTCACATCTGTCCATGACTCCATACACACCAGTGTTCAAAACAAAATAGCGCACCTGACTCAGAACTCCCACTAGGACATGAAGGCTCCCTTAACATAAAGCAAAGTCTTTATTTCGTAACACTGTTTCAGAGACTGTTTTGATTAACCTTCTTACAAGAATGGACATAATTCGCACATTAGGGTCTCATAAATTTCAAAGAGCAGCTCTTCTCGGGGATGCTTATCAGTTTGATAAATTTTGCTTTTTGCAAAATTTTATTTAGCCCTTTTAATACCTTGATTAAATGGCACCTAAGTTTCCTGAGATCAAAATTATGTGAGAAGTACATTTTAGAGGGGTTTTCTGGTTATGTCATCCTCATTAAATAATGCAGAATTAATTAAAATAGGTTATATTAAAGAATGTAATTAAAAACAATTCAACCTCCAAAGTTCTAGAAATTATTTACACCAAAGATTTGAGATGAAAACAATAGTTCTCTTATCTATCATCAAAAGCTAATGAAATTGTACAGTAATTCCTATTAGTGTAAGCACCAAGCTCACCTTTGTTACGTGTGCCCAAACGAGCAGTTCCTTGAAAAATTATTTAATGTATTATTTTAATAAAAAATACTTTACTTACCAGATTGACATAATTAAAGAACTTCCCGTAGACACTTTTTCCTCTGACACACACTGAAAGTGAGGCTTCTAATTTACGGTGGGCCGTGGTAATGAGACAGTTTATAGATATGACTACAATAAATAATCCTTCTTTCAACCTTTTTATTATTTTATACGTATGGCAAAAATAAGAATACTACACCTGCACGGGTCCTACAAGAATAAACTATTTCTGTAGGTCTGTAAACCACTGAATGCAAGTAATTAAAGACCCCAAGTAAAGGGGCCCCATCCTCTGCTCTGCTCACTAGCTCACAC
Organism: Ailuropoda melanoleuca; assembly: GCF_002007445.2. Taxonomy (NCBI): domain Eukaryota; kingdom Metazoa; phylum Chordata; class Mammalia; order Carnivora; family Ursidae; genus Ailuropoda; species Ailuropoda melanoleuca. The sequence continues at coordinate 105,846,481 of NC_048231.1, read as the reverse complement.
CCGCGAGACCCGCGGGGACAGCGCTGGGGGTGCGCCCAGTTCACTCAGTATGAAGACCCACCCTTTCACAGTGTTGTTGCTGTAATTGGATGCATCACTTCCGTATTTCTTTTTTTTGAAAACTGAAGTGTAACTGACATAATTACCTGTTTCAAGTGTACATGGTAGTGATTTGCTGTTTTTATACGTGACAAAACGCTCCCCGTGGTTAAGTGCAGTCGCCATCTGTCACCGCACAGCGTTACTACAGTCTTACCAGCCACACTCCCCATGCTGTACTTTTCATCCCCGTGACTCATTTATTTTATACCTGGAGGTTTGCAGCTCTTCAGCCCCTTCCTGTCTCACCCTTCCCGCCCCTCCCCTCTGGCAACCACCCATCTGCTGAGTCTCTGTGTCCGTCTCTCTCGTGTCTGGTTGGTTATTTCGATCCCACAACTTCAACCTTCTCTGACTCACCGCACTGAGCATCACACCCTCCAGGTCCCTCCTTGTCAAAACGGCAAGATTTCATTTTTATGGCTGAGTAACGTGTGTGTCTCTTCTGTATCCATTCACCTATAGTTGGACGCTTGGGATGTCTCCAGATCTTGGCTGCTGTAAACATAGCGGTGGTATCCTTGTGAATTAGCCTTCCTTTTCTTTGTATAAACGCCCAGAAGTGCAATTGCTGGATCACACGGTGATTCCACTTTTAACTCTTCGAGGAACTGCCATGCTGTCGTCCACAGTGGCTGCACCAGTGTGCACTCCCACGAACAGTGCACAAGGGATCCCCTTTCCCACATCCTCGCCAACAGCTGTTGTTGATTTTAGCCATTATGACCAGCTCTGATTTGCATTTCTCTCATGATAAGTGATGTTGAGCATCTTTTCATGTGTCTGTTGGTGATCTACAGGTCTTCTCTGGAACAACTTTTCAGACCCTCTGCCTATTTTTAAATTAAGGCATTTTAATTTTTTGATACTAAGTTATCGAAGTTCGTCATATGTTTCTGGATATTAGCGCCTTATGGGATAGATGATTTGAAAATACCTTCTGCCATTCAACAGGTTGCTTTTTCATTTGGTTGATGGGCTTCCTTTGCTGTGCAGAGGCTTTTTAGTTTGATGAAATCCCATTTGATGGAAGCCCATTTGTTCATTTTAGCTTTTGCTGCCCTTCCCTGGGGAGACCGATCCAAATAAATGTTGCTAAGGCCAACGTGTTTTCCTCTACAACGTCTACGATTTCTGGTCTTTAGTTGTGTGTTCATCTTGTGTGGTGTAAGACAAAGGTCCAGTTTCATTCTTTTGCATGCAACTGTTCAGTTCTCCCAGCACCATGTACCGAAGAGACTGTCTACTCTCACTCCCTTTGTCCTATGTTAGCTGCTCGTCTACCCGTGGGGTTTGTTCTGGGCTCTTGATTCTGTTCCACTGGTCTGTGTGTGTGTTGTGCTGAGGCCACCTGTTAGGATTCTCTGGACTTGCAGGCGTTCTAGGGTCTAAGGTGTCACCGTTCCTTCCCGGACCTCACAGCACACAGCTCCACCCACTCTTCCTCCAGGATGGTTGTTCTATCCTGTGGATGCACATCCTGGGACTCCCCTCCCCCCACCTGGCCTGCGTGCCCCCCGACCAGCAGCACCCACCCCTGCAGGAGGGCCACCTAACGGCCTGGCTGCGGGCACTGCCGCCCCCCCCCCCAGCTGTGCAACACCAGCCAAAGCTGGCAGGGGGGTCCTGAGGCGGAGGCGGGTGACAGGAGCTGCCCCACATGCCGCCCCCCATCATCCTCCCTGCCCTTTCTTCACTTCCCATTTTCTGCCATTCCTCAGACCTCCACAAGCCAGCTGCACAGATGTGGCGCACTGCTACATGGACTCGGCCCTCACCGCTCATCCTGACTTGCAAGCCTCTGGAGTGGCTTCTGACCTTCGGACTGGTGCCACCTCCCTAGAATAAGGACCCTTCGTTCTCCTCCCTCCCTCAAACGCCCCCAGTAACTCCCGCCATCTACATGAAATGCGAACTCCATAGGACGGAAAGGATATCTCTCACCATCCTTGCCAAACGCGCTCCTCCCACATCAGTTTGCGTGGTTCCTGTGGCGCGTGGCTTCAGACACACTGTCAACTCTCATATTCCCATTGCTTTCCAATAAACTTGGAATTCGTTCATGCATTTGGCAAGAAACTTCTTCAAAGGCATCACCACGTGTTGGGTTTTTGAGGCCGAGGGGCCTGGGTGCGAGCCCTAGCCGTCACCCGCGCACCGAGGAACCTCACACCTCAGTGTGTCTGCAAATAAGAACGTGACCGTGTAGCTTGTACAGAAGCGGCGAAGTATAAACGAGATCACGTACCGAGTGCCTGAGACACAAAGAGGAACAAGAGTCCCTTTCCTCAGGAACCTTGTGTGCAGAGGAAGAGACAAGAGCACGAAGCAAGTCTGCTCCTGAAGAGCACTGAGTGCAGTGGGAACCACGTGCAGAGTCTGTGGCTGCGGCTGCTGGGGGAGGCCGGGCGGCTGGCAATGGAGAGGACGCTGGGGAGGGCTGCAGAACGGACATGTGTCCTGTCACCAAGGGCGCCCTGTACTGTACTTCCTGGGCCTGACTTCGTCCTGGGGACTCCTGCGTGGGTGACAGTGATTGGTCAGCGCACTGTGATGACGGTGGAGGCTGAAGTCCAGGAAGGTCTACAGGAGGGGTGACGTGGAAGCAGGGCCGGACACAGAGAGGAGGACACTGATCTGGAAGCTCAGGCGGCCAGCCCTCCCCAGGAACTGGGGGAGAAGAAAGTAGGTGGAGCGAGGCTGTGAGTTTGCTCAGGAAGCCGCGGATCTGAGGGGCTGGGGGCAAGCTGGGGCTGGGGCTCCGCAAGGCTGGATGGCGGGGAGGAGGCCCGGCACGGTAGGGCACTGTCCTCTGGCGAAGGTGACCCCGTCCTGAGTTCTCCCCGACTGCGCCGCTGGGCCCGCCTTACTGTTCCTTTTATCCCTTGAAGCACACACAGAGCGCGGGGCTCAGCCAGGAACCAGAGACTCTCTGCACGTGGGCCCTCATCTCCACCTGCTGCGGAGAGCAGCGCGACTGCCGGTCCCTGCTTTGTATATAAGTAAGCGCAGTACAGAGAAGTGAAACGAACTGCTTGTGGTCAGGCTGTCTGTGAATCAGAGAGACTAGAATGCAGATCCCTTGATTACAAGTTCTGTATGTCTTCCACGTGCCCACCTGCCTCTGTCCGACACTTGCTAACTAACTCATCACCAGATTACGTGCTGTGCTGACATTTGCTGAGGAAGATGAAAGCTTCCTTCGAAGACCAGATTCTGTTTAAGGTTACAACGCAAATTAGGAAAAAGAGCAGATCAAATGATACTTTAGGAAAAAGGATCAGCCATTTCTAGAAAGAGATTAATCACTTCTAGAAAGATCTCTTGTGCCATGTTTGATGAATTTCAATGGGTTTTTAAACTGTCCAGAAAAAAAATCACATTTAATCTATTCACGCTAAAATAAATGTGGACACCATGGCTCCCACTTTGGGGAAGTCACACAGCTCCGATGGTAGGGATGAATGGAGCGGCCGAACACCTGGTCGAGGAAGCCACAAGTGTCTGGGACACATACTGCTGCAGACACAAGGCCAAAGCTGCTGCTTCTGTCACACGCCCTGTGGCCTGGGGCAAGGTTGGCCGGTCTTCCCGGGGACACACGGTCTCTATCACGCAGGGTGGATGACGGCAGGACTGCAGGCCTTCCAGTGAGAGCATTCCACAGACTGACGCCGAGCTCTAAACACCAGCACCCATACAATAACCTGTGAGCCACCTCCCCAAACATGCTCTCTCTTGGTCCTTGCAGGAGCACGCACGGCGGGCCACGCGCCTGTAGCCGAGCAGTATGCTTCACCGCTGCTGGAATCGGGCAGGCACCCGACATGCTGCAGGATTACAGGCTTAGAGCTCTCCAGTTTAAAAAGTAACAACTATCAGGAACATCAATGAAATGAAAGGAAAAAATAAGATAAATATGCTTTTCATAAGAAACACTCCAGTTAAAAGAAAAAAATGCTACCTCGAAAGGAAAAGTGTTATTCTTCCTTCTGGGCAGCACACCCACCACAGACCTTTCTCGTATCTGCCAGCCGGTTGTTGGCTCTTGTTTTGACTTACCCTGCAGTAATTCCAGATTCCCAGACAGCAGCACAGATACAGAGAGGGGCTCCTCGCACCCTCCACCCGGCACCCCCTCGGCGTCCTCGTGCTGAGTGGCGCGGTACCAGACCAGCGCCTGGCACTGTGCAGTGTGCTGGCTCCACGTCATCATCACGTGTGTGTCTGCGTGGCCAGCACGGCCATCAAGATGCAGAGGTGTCCCACCTGCACCGACATCACCCTCACCTGCGTCCGTGGCCATATCCACCCCCTCCCCCACCCCTAACCTGGCATGACCCATCAGTTCTTCACCTGTGCGATTCTGTCCGTGACAATGGCTGTCCAGGCTGCCCGCCCAGCAGACATGAAAGTCCCGGCCCTTGGCCTTCTCGGACTCTGTGCTGGCCAGGGAGCTGGGTTACCTCTGGATAGCCAGGAGGGGGCGGAAGTCTAGGGTCCCTACTTGGTTCTCGGGGGCAGAGCACGAACTGACAGGGAACAGTGCGCAAGCTGCCGCCGCACAACACGTTGACTGGACACACTTATGTGTGGCCATGTGACGGCCACCGTAGCGCTGACTCCTCCGTCCGTCAGACCATCATGGGGCCACACCTGCTGTGGTGCGAAGCGCACGTCTGTCAAACGGCCGGAACGGAAGCCTAAGTGTTCCCGTCTTGCCAGGCTGCTCCCTCGGACAGAGAGAGCAGCTCTTCTCGGTCTGTCTGTGCCCACTGGCATTTCTGCACCACTGGCTTCTCTAGCCCCCGGTCTGGGGCGCAAGGCGGAACAGCAGGGAACTGACGGCGGGTCCTCCCGACGGGGCAAGCCTGCCTGCCTCCCTCCCTGCTCACGGTCTCCTGCGCGCGCTGCACGTAAAACAGCCGGTGCATCGTGTGCTCAGCAGGACGGGCAGGGCGAAGGACATCCGCTCCACCGTTCTCGAACTAGAGGCCCTCGTTTCCTTTAAAAGTTGTAAATACTAATTTCACACTGTAACACCCTAGGGTCACCTAGTTTAGGTATATAACCTCTCTCAACTTTTCCACTGGTAGAGACAGACAGGTACCCATTATAAACTACTTTTTCACATGACTACACACGGGTATTCTGTGCTATTTTTAGTGGGCTCACCATAAAACCAGCAGGATACCCCCGTTCTGTTGGGTCATCCTCCCAAACACGGATACTCAGATGGTTTCAAGTTTTTTGCTATTACAAAAAAATGCAACTACAAAAACATTATTTATGTAGGGTCGATTCTTAGAGGTGACACTTCAGAGAGCACGTGTGAATCTGCGCACAGGGCCACAGGTTAAACCGGCCACGACGCCCTCTCCCAACAGGGCTCAGCAAGGTCACCATCAGCCGGCACCAGCTCATCAGAGCTGCGCAGAGGCACTCGCCCTAACTACGTTCTTGAGATCTGACAGCTACACATTCACTTACCTAGTAATACATTTACTTTTATACTGGTCTCCTTATTTAAAAACCTATTAAATTCTACCAATCCATATACACCTTGCAAATGCTCACATTCTTAAGAAGTCTTGAGATTATATACTATTATAATAAAACATTTTTGTTTTAAATGGATCATTTTTCTTTGATGATTACATTTATTTTACATCAAGGCAGCAGTGTGGGTAGGACTGGACACTTGTCAGCCATCCGAGGTGCCCGTGAGGTTAGGTCTCCTGCTCCACGGTCTGATCAATAGGATGGGGACTCTGATATCAGGCTGGGGGGTGGCTCCGTGTCTAACTGTGTGCATCCCGGCAGACCCTGAGCACTGCTGCCCACTCACCACCTGGGAAAGTTTAAATTCTGATGCCCAAGTCGCAGCCCCTTATCACCTGGACCAGAGTGTCCAGGGAGAAAGTTGGTCTCTATGCAAGACAATGCTGGTTCCACACAACATATGGAGTGCGGGAAAGGGGAGGATCAGCCTCAGAGAATTAATGGGAATGTACACCCCACACTCCTTGTGCTTTGGCGTTAAGACACTACGCCTTCAGCAATCCGCCCCCTTCACTTTGATTCTTTCCCTTCACCATCGAATATGCTGTCAACTTGATCAGGGCCAAGATGCTGCACAGACAGAGCTCAGTGATGGCTGCTTGACCTCGCTCCCTTCCAAACACATCTCAACTCTATCCTGTTTATGAGATATTTCACGCTTGGTATCAGCGTATCCTTTTCCCACTTGCCACTCATCATGGAAAAAGGAATTGCAATACATGATCGGTGCTGTTATCAATAAAGCGACACAGCACTGCTGTCCAACAAGCAAGTCCACGTGACCCAACGTGACAGAAAGCCATCCCAAGGCACAGCCGGCTGGTCTGGCAGAGGCTGTGGACACGCCGAACTCACAAAACCCAGACAGCACGTGAATGGGGGCGAACACACGTTTACCATGAATACCACACAGTCTGCACGACATCCGGAATATAAAAAGTGGACAAGTAAACTATGGTAACAGCACTGTGGGGGATGCGCTTGTCATGCAGGGGAGACACTGACACGCGGCACACGGCACGCACGGCCACTGGCATCTGCAAGCTCACGCCCCTCACAGTGGGCACTCCTCTGCTCTTCAGGCACATGCTGACTCTGACAGGTCATCAATCTCTGCTTACCAACTGCAGAACCGGGAAGTAATGCTAAGGTTCATGGACTTAAATACAGTATTCAGCATAATTACTGAATGACAGTTTAGTTTTATCAAGGCAAAATATGCCCAAGCACCTGATTTAGCTACATTTCGTCCTTCATTAAGCTAACTGTAATATCACATATTTTAAAGTGCCGAATGTTGGCGAGGATACAGAGAAAGGGGAGCCCTCTTACACCGTTGGTGGGAATGTGAGCTGGTGCAGCCATTCTGGGAAGCAGTATGGATGGAGGTTCCTCAAGAAGTGGAAAAGTAGAGCAACCCTACGACCCAGCAATTGCACTACTGGGCATTTATCCCAAAGATACAGATGTCCTGAAAGGAAGGGGCCCATGCAGCCCAGTGTTCATAGCAGCATTGTCCACAACAGCCAAACTGTGGAAGGAACTGAGATGTCCATCGATGGATGACTGGACGAAGAAGATGTGGTCCATATACACAGTGGAGTATTACTCAGCCATCAGAAAGGATGAATACCCACCATTTACATTGTCGTGGATGGAACCAGAGGATATTACGCTGAGTGAAATAAGTCAGTCAGAGAAAGACAGTTATTGTTATGATTCCACTCATGTGGAATTTAAGAAACAAAACAGAGGATCATAGGGGAAGGGAAGGAAAAATAAGATGAAATCAGAGGGAGACAAACCGTAAGAGACTCTTAATCATAGGAAACAAACTGAGGGTTGCTGGAGGGGAGGTGAGTGGGGAAGGGGTAACTGGGTGATGGGCATTAAGGAGGGCACGTGACGGAATGAGCACTGGGTGTTATGTAAGACTGATGGATCACAGATCTCTACCTCTGAAACTAATAATACATTATATGATCATTGATTTTAAATATAAATAAATAAATAGGGCACCTGGGTGGCTCAGTCAGTTAAGCGTCTGCCTTCAGCTCAAGTCATGATCCCAGGGTCCTGGGATCGAGTCCTGCATCGGGCTCCCTGATCAGTGGGGAGCCTGCTTCTCCTTCTGCCTCTGCTCTCCCCCTGCTTGTGCTCTCTGTGTCAAATAAATAAAATCTTTAGAATGAATGAATAAATAAACAAACAGGAAGGGGAGGTTTGGCAGAAATGCGTAGGATACTACCACCAAAGGACAGAAATTGAAACGTTTACGTTACTGTTTCTCAACGAGATGAAAATATTTTCTAGTTAGAGCCCAAGGCTGGAAAGCACTGCACAAAAATGCAGAAGATGCTTTGTTACTTAATACCCTCCTGCCCTGAAAACTAGATTTGTTTGAGAAATCGTTAAATTTCCTGACTTTGTGAACTACAGTTACTTGTGGTGCTTAACACAGATTTAGGAATATGCAAATATTTTTAAAAGCCGACGACTGTGTTTAGAGAAAAACCATGAGCTCCCGTGCGTTGATTTCTGGAGCCATGCACGGAGTTATTAACAGCTGCCGGTCAACGCCACGAGATGGCCTCCAAGCACTTGCAGGAAGCTGTGTCGTAGCACGAAATGCGCCTGACACAACGAGGAGGTGCACGGGGGACGTGGTTTATGTGGTTCCTCAGACACGCCTCACATCCTGCCCTCAGGTGTGACACCCTTTTCGTCTCTTCCTCAGTGGGCCAGAGAGCAAGAAGAACACGGTGAGTCTGTGGACAGGAAGGTCTACAGACGTCAATGTGGACGCAGCTTTCCTGGAGGAAGTGAAGAGGAGGTGGTCCTGCCGCGGCAATGCTGAGCCAGGTCATGAGGACAATCAGGCACCGATGCGTGTTCGCCACTCCAGTGCAGGAGCTGATCTCAAGAAAGCAACGCTGACTTTGGATGTCTTACTGTCAGATGCCCTACTGTGTGCAAATGCACCCAGGACACCCTCAGTGTGTGCGTCTGAGCACTGCTCTCACTGTGCTGTGTGTACATGCATGTGCACACGTGTGTACACAGGCATACCAACAGCGGGGATAAAGCACAACATGCAAGACATTTCAACTACAAACGTGAGAAACAAAAAGTGCCAGGACTGAGTTTCAGGAACATGTTTCCTCTCCAACCCTTCTGTACTGTTTAAGGGAAATGTCCAACACACCCCACAGTGGACAGAACGGTGTCATGTAAAACAGCATACAGATGCCTCACCTCAGCGGGGACCACCCCAGGGCCATGCTCCCCTCCCCCAATTCCCCCTGGAACCGGCCTGGGACCTGCCACTTCCTGCGTGTCAGTGCTATTAATGAAAAAAGGGACACCGACAATCAACGTGGCCCCCATGTTATCACAACAAACAGCAGCATCGCCTCAGCATCGAACAACAAGGCCAGGCCTGACTCCCGTTGTGTCCCACACCGTCTGCTGGAGTGTGGGTCCAGGTGAAGCCTCCTGAGCCCAACTCCAGAGCCTTCTCTGCTCTCGTGTTCTTCCTCGTAAATGAACTTGCTAAACAAACTGACCGACAGTGTGTTCCCTGTGGTCTGGACGTGGTTGTTTGTGTACCTCCGGGCTCCGGAGACACTCCGTGTGTAGGCAGAGCCCCTCTGTCAGAGATACGTCTGCCCGCCTCTTCCTGGGCTGGCGACCAGGTCCTGCGCCCATAAACCCACCATGGCTTGAGTCACACAGTAGATGGTTTACTCTAGAGCATCTTGCTCCCGAGATTACTGAGGACAAACATTCTGGAATTCCCAAATGCAACACTCCATGTGGACAGCAAGTATTTTCCAGAACCAAAGGCACACCATGACCACTGCTCCATTCAGAGACTATTTCTAGACAGCAGATCTGGGGGTGCAGCATGACTGCTATTTTAATACACTGCTTTACCTCGTTGTCCTCAATTAGCCTGGTGATGGCATTTTAAGTTCTGAGATGAAAACGCCAACGGTGCCGTTACATTTGTTTCTTGCTGCTGTTTGGAGAAATCTCTAGAGTAATGCACAAGGATCCCCTGACATCATGGGAGACCATGGAGTTACCACAGACACATACAAACAGATGCTAAAATAGTAAATACACTGTTGCATTAAAAAATTTAGTTTAAAATATTAAAAGATAACAAATCCAGATTTAAACTGTTTCTTTCTTCTTTTGGGTTACGTTTACATTTATATTTTATTTTTCCGGGTTATGTTTATAAAGCTTGATACCGAGGTAGATGCCTAAAAGTTCTTTATTCTGGTACTTAATGGAGCCAAAGAGAATGAAACAGAAAACAAATTTAGAGGAGCTTCTGAAAACTCGGCAATTTACAGAAATGATCACTTTAGGTCCTACATTTAGGTCTGTGATCCATTTTGAGCTAGTTTTTGTGTGTGGTGTGAGGCAGGGGTCCCCCTTCATTCTGCATGTAGACGTCCTGCTCTCCCCGCCTGTCTGTTGAAGAGGCTGGCCTCCCCCAGTGAGTATGGTGGCACCCTTGTTGGAAACCAGTCGACTGCGTTAAGGCTTCAGCTCCTCCCAGCACACCGTCGTGGCACCCCTGTTGGAAATCGTCTGAGTGTGCAGATACGGACTGATGTGTGGACTCTGGATAGCCACCCCTCGATCTCGAGGTCTGTCCTCGTGCCAGCACTGTCCTATCTGGATTCCTGCAGCCTGGCAGCAGGTTCTGGGATGAGAACTGTGGAGTCCTCCCCTTTGCTCTTTTCCCAAGGTTGATTACACCACTCTGGGGCCCCCTGCACCTCCATGGGAATTTTAGGATCTGCTTGTCAATTTCTGCAACGAAGGCACCTGGGATGTTGAGCAGGACCGTGTACAACCTGTAAACCAATCTGGGGAATTCTCTGGCCATCCTAACATTATAAAGTACTGATTTTATTTTTTGATGCCACTGTAAATGGAATTGTGTTCTTAAATCTATTTTTGGATAGTTTCTTGCAAGTGTATAGAAATACAATTCATTTTTGTATATTCATCTTGTATTCAACAGATTTTCAGGGGATCCCTTAGATTTTTCTGTATAAAGACCATGGCACACACTAGTTTCGCTCCCCTTTATAGTGCAGGTGCCTTTTTCTTCTTCTTGCCCACCCGCCTTGGCTAGAACCTTGCTCACAGCAGCACTGTTCCTAACAGAATAAGCAGAAACCACACTAATGTCCTTCAACTGAGAGACAGATAAATAAAATGTGGTCTGTGCACACAATGGAGTATCCCCCGTGGCAGAAAGCAGGGAAGTACTGGGACACGCGACGACACGGGTGAACCTGGGAAGTGTTACGCTGAGCGAACAGAGCCAGACACAGAAAGCCACACGGTGTGTGCTTTCACTCACAGGGGGGAAGTCCAGCACAGGCAGACCTACTGAGGCACAAGGTCAAGCAGGGGTCACCGAGGGCTGAGAGAGGGCAGGGGAAGCAAGGGGACAGATGCTGTGCACCAGGTGGCTTTGTGAGGGAGCTCCAACCACACTGACGGCACGACGGCAGTTGTGCCCAACGATGGCGCAGCCTGCCCTGGTGGCCTGCCGTCCAGTCCAACGCTGCATCTTGTACCGTTGTCCTAGTTGCTAATAGATCACGTTTTATGGAGGTTATATCAGACATGTTCAAACAAATGACTACCATTTCACCAAACAATGAAATTTTTGTCTGTTATTTTGGCATTTGAACAAATGCATTTGCATCTCACTGGGTTAGACACTGGGGTATCTATGCAGACACCTCTCTATGTAGGGGCGCATATCATCTCTTAACAAACTAAGATAAATCCTGGAAGTATCTTTTTAAATTTCAATGATGTTTTTATTTCATAGCAGACCCTACAAAACGCTGAGCAGGAAAGTCAGGGCTAGTGTGCGACTTTCTACACCCTCTTGTATGGCAGGGACGTCTGAGCTAAACCAGTTACTAGAAGAGTCAGTAATGCAAAATTATTTTTCAAATCTTATCTTAAACAATTTTCATGATTTCAACCAGTTGATAGGTTGTACAATTTTTGTCATCTTAATACAACAACTGTTAGTATGTCCCAACTCCGAAGCTTCGTGAAGGGGATGGGCTGACTCCGGCGGGCAGACACCACCAGAAGGCTTCCCAGCGACGTGGCCGTTACGAGCGCCAGGGACAGAACATGTCTTTGGACAAAAGGTGTGTCTGCGATTCCTGAGGAATGACAACGCGCAGCTCCTTGATGAAGCAGAGCGCTCTGGAGCACGAGCAAAGCAGGCAAAGAGGAGCTCAATTTCCCGGGAGAAAACCCTGCAGGCGTCCCTCCCGGGGCGCCGACAGAGGAGACCCACTAGCAGGCAGAGGAGACGGCGCTGGGCAAGCAGCTGCAAAGCTTTGTGATCAGCTACTCCTGGGGGGCAGCGCGCCTCACGGCAGCACGTGCTGTAGGGGAGCCAGGGCGCGGCTGCCGCAGAGGAACAAAGGCAAGTCCGCCCGAAGCATACAGGGACAGGTCCCCACCCAGGCCCACCGATTTCCGGGGCAGGTTCCGGGTAGGGACCGTCCATTAGTAATGATAACGCTGCATCGATGGTGACGTGCACACAAAGCTACTCAGACTTCACAACGAAGGAATGAGGAATGGAAACACAACTTCTAACACACTGCAGAGTGTGGGAACGTTCTTTAAAATATTTGACAGTATTTAATTTGTAGTCACGTATTACATTTGCTTCTCAGGAGACTGCGGTTCCCGGTACGATACGCATCTGCGTCCAGCGTCTCAGACGGTGTGAACAGCCCAGCACACACGCGAGTGCGCGCACCGGTCAATCCCTGTGCCAGCCGGACCCTGCAAGTCTGCTGGCGCCAGAGGCCCCGGCCGTCGTCCTCAGGCAGCAGAGGCTGCGCCCGGCCCCTGGCTCACAGGACGTACCACCCATCTCCACAAGTCCCTGGCCAGCCGTGCGCCATGCTCCGCTGCCTCTGCCGCTGCAGAACGGCATTTCCCGACGCAGGGGAGCGGCCTTGGGAGCTGACGCGACGGGGTGCGGACCTCACGGCAAAGCCAGGTGACGGGCGCTTAGAGTCGCAGTGCGCGTCCTAAACAACCTGTTGTTTCAGGGCGTGGTCTGGGGACGCTTTGTTCTACAGGAACATAAAAGTTCCCGACAAAGGAGTTCACGGCTTGCTGTAACGGGCTGCAGCCTGAGCTCAGTTTTAAAATTTATGAGTTCTCCGCAGCACTGCTCTCTAAGCAATGGCATTGTCAAGAGCAGCCGGTGCGGAGAGGAGAGCGCCCCGGCAGACACGGTACAAATGACCCGTCCTGGCGGGCCAGCGCCATCGGCTCATTCGTCACGGCACGTCTGCGATTTCTGGTCAGTGCCAATACGCTCTGTATCCTGGCAGCTAACAGATGTCTGCTCTTGTCGAATGAATTACTTCATGGTTCACGCACTGCTGGCCACACATGTGTCACTATAGCAACATCATTAATTTCAGATCTTACCGGAAACGTGCACCCCAATCAACCCTAATTACACCACACTGCTTTCTTGTCCACAAGAAGGAAGCTATAATGCAATCACGGGATACTGCATTTTCTGTCCTGCTGGGGCAAACGAGAGGCAGTGTGATGGACGCTTCTTGTCAGAAAGTGTATTGATGAGGCACAAGCTCGATCACAATCATGCCAAGGACCGCCTTTCCGTTATGTCAGCAGCGAAAGGCTCCCCGCACAACAGCTCATTCTTAATTGTTTCAGCACATGATGTCTGCAAACGGTCTTACACCCCAAATTCTTTACCCTTCTACCAAAGCGCCAGCCCGTCAGACCCTCTGCGACGGCGGAGGCCACCACAGTGACCGCTAAACCCTGACCAACTGTAGATGTACATCGTGAGGGGACATCAGAGGACTTGAATTATTCACGTGACAAAAGTAAGACATAAAACATAGAGCAGTTGCTCCAGTTCCTGGGACGCACTGCTTCCCAGGAAACACCAGAAACGCAGCTGCACAGGACCCTCCAGGCAGAGGGCAGGTGAGCGTGAGCATGCGTCCACCACCGCCATGCTGGCCACGCAACCTTCCTGGCGGACAACACACTGCTCTGCTCAGAAGGTTGGGGGTTTGCCCAAGGCCACACATTGCTAAGAGGTGGGGGCCCAACCCCTGATGTGCTGGTGGCCTCCATCTGACTACATGAGAAGCCGGTTTTTACAGAGTCAGGGCGAGGACAGCGTGAAGTCCTACTACGTGCTTGCAGTGATGTGATGATTACACAACTCATGCTCGATGTCCTTCACCTGTGATTTGCTCAGGGTGGCCTCTACAAGCGACCACAGCAACACTCCCTCCTGAGCGCTCCTCCAGAGGCTGACACACCCTCAGGCAGGAGGACGCCGTGAAGGGGAAGGCCGCAGCAGCGCAGGCGGCGGGGAGACGCCCACCCGCAGACACCGTGCCGGCGGTCCCACACCTCCGGGGCAAAGACAGGCACAGGGCTGTCATGTGGCGCACCAGACGTTCCCCCTAAGTGGCGTCCCCTTGTGATTACTGAGAAAGGTTCCGAAAAAGTTCTAGACCAAAAATTTTTTAAAATACTGCAAGTGTTAAAAACTCCATGCAGCTCCAACACTAGGAACCGAAGAAAGGAGGTCCCTCTAATGACCTCTGGCACAAAAAGGTCTTTTGAAAAATGCACAAGATTTTCTCTTACTCACATATTTTATATAATTTTCTGGAGTTCTTTTTAAATCTCAGAAACCCAGATTATTTACTGATGCTTTGTAAACGTAGCAGAGTGAGACATGCGGAAAAGGTGGTTTTACTTTATGCCTCTGGACAAAACCGCTCATCCTGATCCTGGATGGAACTCAGAATTCAGAGAAAAACAGAGGAGCTATGGAATGATGATCCCATCACTGTTTAAAATGCAAAATAAAAAGTTAGCATTTTAGGGAGAAATAGTCACAAAATCCTTCCTCCCTGCTGATATTGCACATCCAGAGACACAGGGAGAGGAGAGGGAACCAGTGACTCCTCAGGTGTACTGCGTGGTCTCTGCCTTATGCTTCCTATTTGTAAACTGAGGTGAAAGAACAGGTGTCACACTTAGGCGTATTACATGCAGATTTAAGTGGCCATGAAAGGACGTCTGGTGCAGACAGGACGGCCCAGACTGCACCTGCTCCCCGGAGAAGCATGCCACGCACCCCAAACACGGGGCACGAGGCGAGGACAGGCCTCTGAAAGCGGAAGGCCCCAGGCCTTTCTTGGTTCAACGTTGAACTGTGACATCCGTCACTTTTAGTTAGCTTTCCACTGTAAAAGCTGTAAAACAGCATTCCACAATTTGTGCATTGCACTGATAATCACTTTTTTGTGTTACGTTCAGTTTGGTTTTGTTTCCAGGTCGATGCCGTGAACATTCCTGTGTTCGTCTCCTGCTCAGATGCGCATGTGTCTCTGTGGGGAACAGGAGCCGGAGGGACATGTGGTGCCGAGGATCGTCTGTCGGGACAGAGCAGTGGCCGCCAGGTAACACTGCACCACCGTGCAGACGAGGTCCTGGGGCAGTGTGTGCCTCAGACAGGCTGGACGTGCCCACGCGGGAACAACGGTGTCGGTGCCGCACTGAGATGCCCTACTCACAAGGAACGTGGACCCATCCTCTCACTTAGCTCCTCCTTGGGTCTTCAAACTTGAACACTTACAGCCATACTTTACACATGTTCTGCTTGGATTTATTTCTAGTTACTTTATACACTTTGCTACTATTCTAATTGGCCTTTTCGGAATTAAATGCCCCCATTGTTGCTGGTATATGGAAACGAAGTTTAATTTTGACACAATCTACAGGTGTCACCAAGCTCTCCTGTAATTCGGCACCCTTTCCTCCGGGCTCCTTTGGGCTTCTCTGTAAACACTCGCAGACCTGGGCACTCTGGGCACGGTGGACTCGCTCCTGCTGGGACTCCAAGTGCAGGCTGCGGTTCTTGGTTTCCGACTGGATTTACGCACAAGGTCCAGGCTGCTGACTGCAGTGCTGAGTGCAGGTGGGTTTCTCCTGCTGCTGGCGCGCAGCCTGACGACGGCCTCCCACGCCTCCCCCCACAGACCTGTGTGCTATAAACTCACTGTGGAGCCACCTTAGGAACCATTCTGAGTTTGGGTTTGCTTCGCTCCAGCTTCTCCATCAGAATAATTCCACCTGTCTCCCAGAGATAACTCAGCCTCTGTGAAGGCACTTCTGCTTGTTTTCCACACCGTTACAGATGTATTCTCTGAAATCTTTTCCTATCGGCCCAGTGAGGTTGGGAAGGGAGAAATCTGAAGACACTTTCTCAGTCTACTTTCTTGAGTCCGAGCCCTCGTTATTCTGGAGTTCTTCGGACTTACGAGCATCACCTGACGGGCCAGTCCCCGACGTGCCACAATGACAAACCCTGACCACAACCAAGTGCTGCTGGGGCACCTGGCTAGCTCAGCCACTGGAGCATGTAATGCCTGATCTCGGGGCTGTGGGTTCAAGCCCCATGCTGGGGATAGAGACTATTTAAATAAAAATTTAAAACCCCACTTTAAATTAAAAAACAAAACAAAACAAAACCAAATGCCATCGGCAACTGGATTTTGACTTAACTGCAATAAACCTATCACTTCCTTGTGAAGGCAGGGTCTACGGAATCCCGTATCGTCGCGCTGGGGACCTCAGTCTGCCCCTCTGTTGGTTTACGTCTTCCTTCACGTTTCTCTGTAAGGTCTGATCACCCTCAAGCACGTCCTTCAACCCCTCACGTCTATGCCCACGTGTTTCACACACTCGCGCTACCGTGAGTGGGGTCATTACTCTTCGGTCTGCTCGACACGCAGGGAGCTATTTTGTTACTTTGACCTGTGACCTGCCACTTCACTGGTTCTTACTCTTAGCAGTTATTCCCTTGGTTCATTATTTCATCTAAAATATTTGTTCCTTCTTTCAGGCATACAGCTTATTTCTAGTCTTACTGCGATGGCCAGAATGAAACATGTGAAGTAACAGTGTTGTAGATTTTTTTTTTCCTGACTACGGTGAAACTTTTTCTAGTGTTTTATTAAAAATAAAACAAAAATTGAACTTTGAGATATATTTTATCATGTTATACAAGTATTCTCTTAGTTCTAGTTCACCAAGAAGTACTAGGAAATATTTTTTAAGACTTATTTTAGAGAAAGAGCGCATGTGAGTGAGGGGAGAAGCAGAGGGAAAGAGAATCTCAAGCCGACTCGTTGCTGAGCACAGAGCCTGACGTGGGGCTCGATCTCATGACCCTGAGATCATGACCTGAGCTGAAATCAAGAGCTGACGCTCAACGGACTGAGCCGCCTAGCACCCCAAGAATTACCAGGAATTAAAATCATTAATGAAGAAATCGGGGAGGGATTTAACCTGTTGCTAGGACTTTCACTGGATTCAGTTTATCTTTTATTTAGCATTTTCTGGATTGACAAGGACTGTTTGATGAAACAGTGAAAAATGAAATAAGGACAAATAAAATTTGGGGCACCGGACCTGAGGGTGGGATGGCTGCTATTAGGCTCTTTAGGAGAACGTTACTCTTAAAATACCAAACCAACACATGTCGTTACATTTTTCCAACAGCTCCTGTAATAAACAGGCAAGCAGTATTTCCTCTCAAGAAGCCGCAGCTAATAAAACAAAGAGGTATGGCAGCGGAAAATTAAAAAACATATAAACATGTCATTTAAATCTCTAAGAATTTAACATTTTGCTAATTCTAATGATACTGTGTTTATTCGAAGGTGAAGGTTAGTTGTGTGCCAATATTCAGCAGAGTCTAGAAAATCCTAAATTTGAATGAATTCGATACCCCGCTACACACGTGAACACGCACACACACACGCACACCAGGGTCACCCTGCACTGGTTACCGGCGAGTGGACACGTGCACGCACACTCACACGTGTGAGAGCACACGGGCACGCACACACATGCGCACCAGGGTCACCCTGCACTGGTTACCGGCGAGCGGACACGTGCACGCACACGCACACACGTGTGAGAGCACACGGGCACGCACACACATGCGCACCAGGGTCACCCTGAACTGGTTACCAGCGAGCGGACACGTGCACGCACACACACGTGCGAGAGCACACGGGCACGCACGCATGCACACCAGGGTCACCCTGCACTGGTTACTGGCGAGCGGACACGTGCATGCACACTCACACACACACATGTGTGAGAGCACACGGGCACGCACGCACATGCGCACCAGGGTCACCCTGCACTGGTTACCGGCGAGCGGACACGTGCACGCACACGCACACACACACGTGTGAGAGCACACGGGCACGCACGCACATGCACACCAGGGTCACCCTGCACTGGTTACCGGTGAGCGGACACGTGCACGCACACTCACACACACACGTGTGAGAGCACACGGGCACGCACGCACATGCACACCAGGGTCACCCTGCACTGGTTACCGGCGAGCGGACACGTGCACGCACACGCACACACACACGTGTGAGAGCACACGGGCACGCACGCACATGCACACCAGGGTCACCCTGCACTGGTTACCGGTGAGCGGACACGTGCACGCACACTCACACACACACGTGTGAGAGCACACGGGCACGCACGCACATGCACACCAGGGTCACCCTGCACTGGTTACTGGCGAGCGGACACGTGCATGCACACTCACACACACACATGTGTGAGAGCACACGGGCACGCACGCACATGCGCACCAGGGTCACCCTGCACTGGTTACCGGCGAGCGGACACGTGCACGCACACGCACACACACACGTGTGAGAGCACACGGGCACGCACGCACATGCACACCAGGGTCACCCTGCACTGGTTACCGGTGAGCGGACACGTGCACGCACACTCACACACACACGTGTGAGAGCACACGGGCACGCACGCACATGCACACCAGGGTCACCCTGCACTGGTTACTGGCGAGCGGACACGTGCATGCACACTCACACACACACGTGTGAGAGCACACGGGCACGCACGCACATGCACACCAGGGTCACCCTGCACTGGTTGCCAGTGAGTGCACAATGCACTCACACGCACACACGTGTGAGAACACACGGGCATGCACGCACACGCACACCAGGGTCACCCTGCACTGGTTACCGGCGAGCGGACACGTGCACGCACACTCACACACACACACACGTGCGAGAGCACACGGGCATGCATGCACACACGCACCAGGGTCACCTGCACTGGATGCTAGCGAGCGCACCCAAAGGCACCATGAACCAGGAGCAGTACCTGTTTTGTCTGTCAGCAAGTAAACCAGGCGCCCCAGCTCCTCTGGGATGGTGCTGGTCCGCACAACCGTGCCAGGAATGCTCTCGTCCTTCATGATCATCCATCCGTACGCGGCTTTGCCCATGTCCAAGTTCACACGCAAACTGCCAAATAAAACCCATCACAATCGTTAGCAGGGTCCAAACCCACGCAGTATGTTCACACTTGTGTTTTCCATACAGACGTATAATCTTTAACCTCACGTGTACTAAGCAGGTAATACTGGATTTCAGACTTTAAAATAAATGAAATTTGTTGACACTTAAGCCAACAAACCTTTTTACACCCTGTATCGTATTTGTAGGCGATGTCAACGGGCTTCCCGTCCTGGTCCTCCAGCGAGTGTGCGGAGGCAGATGCAGGAGGAGAAGGCAGATGTGCTACGAGGCCCCGCTCAGACAAAAAGGAGAGATGGTGCGTGTGTAAGGGAATCAGGCAGCATCCCACTCGGAACAGGTATTGGAAATGCATCATCATCTTCATCGCTCATTTTACAAGAACAAACGGGACGCTTTCCTGTGACGATGCCTGCTGGGACCGAACACATCCTGGGAGGAGGAATGGGAGAGCCAGGGCGGGGACCTCCCCGAGGCCCAGGACGGTGGTGCGGCTGAGCGGGAGCGCACGGGGGGAGAGTGGCAGGAGGTGGGATCAGAGGTGGCAGCGGCCAAACCGAGCTGCAGAGCGTCGGTTTCACGGTCAGAGGGATGGACACCACTTTACAAAGGGCTCCTCTGCAACCCCAGCGGCACTCAACTACCCGCTGGGCTCACTGACGCACTCACTCGGCTCCTGCCTGCGTCCACACGAGTTCCAGCTTTGCTCTTGCTCACATTCAGACGTAAGATCATTCAGACATACTTCCAATTCTAGAAAAAAAATCTGTGCCTAATTTGATTCTGTCAAGAAAACAGCAGACGTGATATGTGAGGTACCCACACAATGCGGGGAAGCTGCTGATAGTCAATCGTTCTGAAAAAACGGCAATTCACAGGGATCTGCCCACTAAGAAACACACCCTTGAGAAGCAGCGTGGAGGAAGGACTCAGAGTCAGGGAGAGAGTCTAGTCTGTAGGTAACTTCAAGACAAAAACATCGTAACGAGCTATTTGTCCATAAAGCTCATAAAATCCTAAGAACTCCACTGGTCAGAAAGAGAAGTTTTAATTGACAAGTACACAGACCTCTTACAGCAGTACGTCACTACGTCTCGGCTACGTATAGTCCCGCTACAGCCGCGAGGCCAAGCAATAAGGGAGGACAGACACTGCAGGGCAGCACCAGGGGCAGAACACGGCAGCTGCTTGGCCTCATGGGCGGCCTGGTCCCGGGAAAGCTGGGGCACCGTGGACGGGAGGGTGGGCTGCGTGTGAAGCCCACAGCTACCATGGGCACAGGGCACCCAACTTCTGTGTGTTCCACTCTGGGGCGCAGACAACACTGTTTCTGTGGCTCTGGGGTGAGGTGCCCAGAGTGGCCGGCAGGCGGAAGGGGCTCGAGGAGCGGCTGAGGCACAAGAGCCTAAGGAGACTGAGGGTGGGTCTGGAGGAAGGAAAAGCAGCATCTCGCACAGGCTTGTCTGTTACGTGGGCGCCGGCGGTCAGACAGACCCCCTGAACCAGGGCAAGACAGG
Source organism: Ailuropoda melanoleuca (assembly GCF_002007445.2). NCBI lineage: Eukaryota > Metazoa > Chordata > Mammalia > Carnivora > Ursidae > Ailuropoda > Ailuropoda melanoleuca. The sequence goes on along the minus strand of NC_048231.1, from coordinate 105,825,825 downwards.
GGGAGGCTCCGTGGGCGGGGCGGGGCGCCCAGGGCTGGCTGGCCTCGTGGTGGGGTTGGCACGGCTGGCTCTGCAGGCCCGGAGGCCACACTGAGGAAGAACATGACTTTCTTCTGTGTGCTCTGGTCAAATTACTTCGGGAAATGTCAGCCTGCCTCAACTACCACAAGGCACAAGGATCTCTATCTTCAAGCGGCAGGAAGTTTTCAAGAGTTCACAGGGTGTACTGGGCTTGGGGCGGAGTGGAAGCCCAAGGAGCACCTTCCGGGTTCTTCCACGGTGCTCTCTTCAAATCGGGAACGGTTACGGCTCAAGAGAACCACTGCTGCCGTCACCAAGCTGTAAATATTTGTTATTTCATGAGATACTGTGGCACAAACACACACCAGTGGGGTATCTACGGCACACACCCTCAAGGCTGGTGAACAAGACAATGTGGATAATCTTGAAGGAAAACTAAAGCACAAGGCAAGTTCAGTTTACAAGTAAAAACCATCAAGGGAAATGTACCTTCAACTACGACTGTAATACCACACAGGACGCAGAGGCTTAAGTTCATAAGCATTGTACGTTTTGGTCAAATGTTCATATAATTTGCTTTTTAATGTTAAAAATCTCTAGAAGCTCAAACTTCAAAGTTGACAGAGTAATTATAATTATCATCACTATACTTAACTTATTTTTTGGTAATGTTCTAATTTATAGAATTTTAAAATTTACGCCTCTCCTCGCCTAGTAAAGTACTTCACAGTAACATGACTTACGAACAAAAAAACATGAAGCCTACCATTTTGAGAATTACAGAAATAGATTGTAAGGTAATGGTACCAGTTATTTTAAGCTCATTTTATTGCTAACTGGTCAAGTGTGATTTTGTTATCAAGAGATCTATTCCACATTAAGTGGAAAAGCCGTCCGCCATTTTAGACAGTCAAGTGAACAAGAAGGCAATCGTGACCCTTACTGTCACACAAGGAAACCGAAACGGCCCCCCTGACTCTGAAGAGTGTCACAAGTGTCGAGAAGGGGAGCGGCAGCTGAGCACACGACCGGCGAGCAGGCACCTCATGGGGGTTCTTCCCTGACCAAACCATCCCGCCTGGCCTCACCTTGCCGGGCAATGCCGAAGGAGGGAACTTGGGCCCTGCACAGACGTCTTCCCTACGTGCCGCGATGGGACAGGACCCCAGTCAGGCCGTGTGCTCCCTGTGACACAATGGCGTGGTGGCGCTCGGGCCCCCAAGGTAAGCCGGGCCCCGGGCCTGCAACGCTCCTCAGGGAACACGGCTGCACTCCTCCCTGACTGAGGCTGATGTTTAGATCCTAATCTGAGCAAAACAAAAGTCATTTTAAAGAAAAGTTCTATCAAAAGTAATCAAAACTTTTCCCTGTAAATGGTCATCTATGGGAAATGGCACAGATGCCGTCTTATCTGAATTTTCCCCCAATTTTTTTTATTTTGTGACATCTCTTTTTGGGGTGTGGAGTCTGACATGGGGCCTGAACCCACGGCCCCAAGATCAAGACCTGAGCTGAGACAAAGAGACGCCCACTGAGGAAGCCATCCAGGCGCCCCGTCCACCTCTTCCTGACACACCATGGATGGCAAGGGATGGCATCACGATCCTCACGGCTGAACTCTCCCAAGGCTGCGCACGCGGAGGGTGACATTCGAGTCTCTGCTAGGAGTCCGGACCTCTGTCCCAGGCTTCAGACCGGCGTATTCTGTTGCCTGCAGACGATCTTTCCTCCGACTCATCACAAATACCTCTGAATGAATACATACAATGGAGGGTAACAGTCCCACTTCCTCCTCTTCTGGTGCCCAACAAAACAAAACAAACAAATCTACTCTTTCTCAAGGAGGAGGAAACACCCCTTTGCATCGGTGAATGGCGGGACCACCCGTCACCTAAGCCAGAACCGGTGAGGGACTCCAGGTTCCTTTTCCCTTTCATTTCCTGTATTCCAATAACCAACTCCTGCCCACTCAACCTCCCCAATTCTCCGAACCCTCCTTCTATGCTCCCTCAGGAAGAAGCATGGGTAACGGAATTTTACAGGGTAAAGGTCAGGTATGACTTGAACTGATTCTTAATTTCCAAATTTACTAGTTCTATGATCTTGGACAAAGGACACACTTGATCTTCCTGAGCCTCAGTCACAGTACCTGTAAAATGCCACCTGTTGGCAAGGTCACCGTGGGGACTGGCACTACGGCATAAAACCAGGTTACTGAGTTATGTTACTGGAGCAGACGATTACTACTGGTCTCAACAGAGAAGGTTTTATAGGAAAGATGGGCCCTGAAATAAAACAGAATGGACGGGGTGGGCAGCAAGCCTGTGCACCACTCAGGGAAGGCAGGTCACGTGACCAGCAAGGCTCCAGAGCTCAGAAGGTATAGATGGTACGTAAGTGGAACAAAAGTAGATATACAGCTAAATACACTGAGAGTCCATCTGAACTACATCCACTACCACACACACAACGATACATAAAATGTATAACCTTGGGTCCTAAGAAACAGAATATCTGGTAAGGTACGAAGTCGTTTAAATTGGTATACGCAAAATTCTAGATCACATTATTAAGTTTTTGAATGGGTGTGTGAAGAATAGAGATTTGAAATGAAATAGGAGAACTAAATGGAGCATCAGTGTTCCAGATGAACTGAAGCAAAGACATCCTGGAACTCCAAGGAGAGCAGAAGCCGCGCACGAGGCAGTGGACGCCCAGGAGCGCGCCAGGACCTGGGTCCCCACAGAGGGCTTCACGAACGCACCCTTGCTCTGTGCCACACTCAGGACGGTCTTCAGGGAAACTTACCTTCTCATCTTCCGTTCAGAATGATGTCAACCCCATCTCCTCAGCATCTCCCACAATCAAATACTGATCACAGGATCAGATATTGGGGTGAACAACAACAAGGTAATTCAGGACTTCCCCACCATTCATAACTGTTTCGGCATTTATGTGGGGGCCATGTGAAATACTGCACACACTATGCAGCAGCGAGAGCTAAGACGACCGTGCGTGCCCTGCGTGTGTGTGTACTGACACGTAAAAACACTCTGCATAGCAACAGTATCAATCTATTTAGGCAGCAGTGAGGCCAGATACTGTGCGCCAATACGTGAAAGGGACGAATACTCCTAGTAAAGGGCTGGCACTTCCTTTAGTTTACAAATAAGTAAAAGTACTAATTATATATGCAATTTGATACATCTTAAAATCAAATGTCTCTGGTAGTCTAAGAATAAAGGAATGGCAAAGGTATATAAGACCCCAAATCAAGCACATAGTGGTTGTGTCAAAATATTAATAAAAAAGCTAACCAGGCAAAAAACCAGATGAAAACGTTGAAGGCAGAAAATCAGATGCTTTTCAAGGTTGGAAAAGCTCAGCTGAGCTCTCTACCCAAAGGTCACAGTGACCACGGTGAAACCAGGGGAGAGAGGAGGGCTGGAAGGAGGCGCCCACAGTGCCCTCACCACAGTGCCCTGCACGCAGAGTGGGGATGAGCCCCGCCCTTGCTGGGCCGCAAGGCCGAGGCAGCAGAGGCCCACCCCTGCCTCCGAGGACAGGCCCAGACACTGGGCCTTGTGGGTCCATGCTACGCACAGCACAGGCAATGGTGGGTTCCGGGAAGGCCAGCGCACTCTCAGGAGTTTTCCTGGACTGGTTCAAATACAGTGTGTAATTACGGGAGCAGAACATGAGCCCAAGGCCTCCAGCACCATCTGTGTAAGCAGGTGAGGAAGACGTGGCAGAGAAGGACATTTAACCAGAAGAAAGCAGAGTCCACAGACGTGGAGAAGAACCACAGAGGGCACTGGGCTTCTTGTTCGAGCCACACCCAATGGGTTGCTTGGCTAATCTTTTTCGCACCTGTTTGACACATAAACAAATTCCCCCTTTAACTTATACTTAATTAAAAACTGCATCTCTAGATCTTTCCTGAAAAAGTGTCACAGTCGAATTAAAAGGCAAATGAGATAAATACATTTTCAAATATGAAAGAGCTACTCATCACTAACGAAAAGACAACAGAAGTTGAAACAACAAGATGAATGTAACAAGAGCCAGAAGGGCAAAGGCCTGAAGAGTGAATCCAGCTACTGGTGCAGTACTCTAAATACAACTTTACCCCCAGGAAGGAACACAAGAGACCTCCTGAGGCCACAGCAAGATGACGTGTCCTCCACACAAGGATGCAAACTCACAACCCCCGGACTCCAGAGCCTGAAACCTCACCTTCACGCAGATGCCAACTCTCACAGACTAATGGCAATGACAGTGTTTTGCTTTTTTGTAACTTCTAACTTCGAAGTTGTTTTAGCAAAACCAGGGGGGTTCCCGGTGCTCCCCCAGGCCACGAAACACTCTCTCCAAGCAGAGCTGATGCGACAACACAATTACGTCAAACGCAGGCTTCATTCGGGCTCTGTCAGTTTTTACACACACTCTTCTGCTTTATGTGTCCCAAGGACAGATTCGTGTCACACCCCACCCACCATCGGGATCAGACAGTTCCAAGAAGCTTGCAGACTCCTGAGGTTAACCCCCAACGATGCCACCTGCCCCCAACCCGAACCCTGCCAACTGCTGAACTGTCCATCATAATTTCCTAATGGGACATTCAAGAACATCCTATAAATGCCCAGGTTGTTTTATGTATCAATACTTTGTTCCTTTTTATTAATGGGTAGTATTCATTGTATAGACAGACCATAGTTTATCCAGGTCACTTTTTTTTTTAATGTCACCTTGCATTCCCCAAATTTGCTATGATATAGTTGTACTTTACTGTTAAAAGAAAGTCCACTGCATTCTCAAGAATAAAGCTGATCACATCCGAAGCCTGAAAATTGTACCTACCCTCGGAAAGTACTGCCAACAAAGTTAATCAGGAAGTTTCATTCAAATCTGCCTAACTTTCGTTACATAAAACTGCAAGAAAGTTCTGTGATCTTGGGTAACGGCAGACTATCCTATTTGAATCAATGTTCCCACTGAAAACAGTAAGAAATACTATATAAAATATTTTTTAAATTTCTTAAAAGAAATAAAGAACTAACTAGAGAGGCCACCTGTGCAGGAGCAAAAACAAAGACCAGGACCATCAAAAGGTGGAGGTCTAATAGGAGGCCCTTCTTTCCACAAGAAGCAGGGCCGTGAGGGGCTACGCCGTCACACTAAGGGGAAAGCTGGAAAGTGAGGCACCTGCACGTGGATGGACACGTGGAGATGGGGCCAGGCTCACGTGATTCAGTGACTATGAATCTCCAATTTGGAGGAAGATGTTCCAAGACAGGTGGTACCTCCAACTACACCACAGAAACAAGCGTACAGTTTACAGAAAAACCTAACCTTCATCTTTGATCTCACATTACTCCTATAAATAGCTTTTCAAATACAATTACCAAAGAAACCCCTACAAATAAACGAAAAATAAAACACAAAACACACAGCACTCAGCGAAAACAGCGTACTACGGGCGAGAGCCAGAGGGAAAAACAAGAGAAAAGGGCCGGCAGAAGAAGCAGATCCCACACGTGACTGACACAGACTAGACTGTGAAACTAGGAAACATATGGAAAACTAGAAAGATCTTTGCAAGGAATAGGCAAACATAAAAATGAATAAATCAGTGTAATAAAGACATCAAACAGAATTTCCTGAACTAAAAAGGGTTAATAACCGACATTAAGAACTCAACTGGTTTGACCGTGGTCTAGATGCAGCTGAAGATGAGATCAGTGACTTGGAAGTCGGGTTGCTGGGAACGATACAAAATGGAGAATGGGGACAGAAGGCGGAAAATAGGGAAGAACAGGAGAAACAAAGAGTGGGTTAGGACACTGAGCAAATCTCACATTCATGACCCAAAAGAGAGGGTACAGAGCAGTATAAAAGGAGACAACAACTCAGTTTTCTGGGATCAGAAAGGACCGATCCACAGACTTTGAGAAATGCACTGAATTCTAAGCATTCTACGAAAAGCAGCTTCCGGCCCCACACACAGTGTCCAAGCGCAGGGCAACAACCCAAAGCAGCTCTAAAAGCTGCTGTAGGGTGGAGGGCACCAAGGAGCAGAGGCCCATGGGTGGCCGCCAGCTGTGGCCAGAAGGCAGCATGGGACACGCAGGTGGAACAGTGTCATGAAGGACAGCCAAAGAGAAATGTAGAGCCTTCCCAACAAACCCACAGTAAACAAAATAATCAGCTTCTGACAGAAGGAAAATCATTCCACATGAAAGGCCTGAAGTATAAGAAGAAATAAAGAAACATGTGGATACGCCAAAATGCATCAAGAATGTACAAAACAACAGTAACTTTGGGACTTAAGAATGACTTGAATTAAAATACATGACAGAAATGGCACAAGGTCAAAGGGATGTGGGGAGGTAAACATTACTGAGACAATGTGTAAGGAAGTGACTACCTGTGGATTTGACAGATTGAGAATAATGACCTCAGTTCACAGGCTGACTACTAGAAGAACAAACATGGCTTAAACCCTTCCAAACTAGTAGAGAAGAAAGTAGAATCATAAAAAATTAGAAGTAAAATGGTAAGACAGGAGGAAAATACAGAATTGTAAGTCATACTAAAAAACAAAATAAGATGATAGGTTTAACCAAAAATACAACAGAATCACAGTAACTCTGTAGGCGGTTTGTCAAAGTAGGTAAAAATTAAACTTAAGAGACACACATACACACACACACACACACACACACACAGAATGGAAAGTGCAAAATGGAGCAAGCCAAGCCAAGCACATTACACCCAGTAGGCACGGCTCTATGACCAAAACACAGAGTTGAATTTAATACAAAAAAGCTTTCACAGAGGTGCGCCTGGGTGGCTCACTGGGTTAAGGATTTGACACTTTCAGCTCAGGTCATGGTCTTGGGGTTTTGGGGTCAAGCCCCACATCAGGCTCATGCTCAGTGTGGAGTCTGAGGATTCTCTCCCTCTCTCTCCCTCTGCCAGTCCCCCTTCTCTCTCTCTCTAATAACTCACTCTTTAAGAAAAAAGCTTTATCAGAGATAAAGTCACTTTATAATGAAAAAATGCTTAATTCAGCACAAATACGTAACAGTTTAAATTTGTATACACCTGGTACCAAAGCCACAAAATATATAATGCCAGCAACAGAATTCCCAGGAAAACAGATTCCTAATACCAATGGGTGATTTCCACACGATGCTTAGCAAGTGTGAGAGAAGGCAGAGAAAAGCCAGCAGGGGTACGGAGAAACTGAAAAACAAGATTAACAATCTCGGCCTAAGAGACGTGCAGGGCACACCACAGCAAGCAATCCCGCACCCAGGTTTAAGTAAACTAGACACCCAGTCCTACAACGCGTCTCAGCAAAGTTCATGCGTCTGAAATGACTAAGATATATTCTCTGACAACAACATAAAAAACTAAATATGAACACAGATAATAATTAGAAAATGCAAATATGCTTCTAATAACCATGGGTCAAAGAAGAAATCACAGTGGGAATTAAGAGATTCTGTACCTGACAGTAACAAAAATCCAGAAACGTCTGCGATGCAGCCAGAGCAGTACTTCTGTGTGAATTTACAGCCTCAGTGACATATATTCAGAATGGAAAAAAAGGCTGAAAACTAGTAACTGAAGCATCTATCTCAAGAAGATTAACACAAACCAAAGAAAGTATGAGAAGTAAGGTAACAACAAATAAGAGAAATATTTTTTTTAAAAAAATATTTTATTTATTTATTCTACAGAGATAGAGACAGCCAGCGAGAGAGGGAACACAAGCAGGGGGAGTGGGAGAGGAAGAAGCAGGCTCATAGCAGAGGAGCCTGATGTGGGGCTCGAGCCTATAACGCCGGGATCATGCCCTGAGCCGAAGGCAGACGCTTAACCACTGTGCCACCCAGGCGCCCCAAGAGAAATATTATATAGCACAAAGAAAAACCTAGACAAGGTTTTCCCAGAAGACTCCTATGGTTGATACACCTATCGGAAGACTGATCAAGAAAAACAGAAAAGAGAAACAAGTATCAAGAGTGACAAAGATCAATAGCAGAGACCCTACACATGTGAGGTAAAAGGAAAACATTATCAACAGGCTTGTGGGAATAAACTTGAATATGGGCACAGGGGACACATTTCCTGAAAACCAAAACTGCAAAACTGATTGAAGAAGAAATTAAAATTGAAATCAACTTTTCCAACTATTTAAAGTTAACTATTTACAACTAGTAGATAAATATATTTAACCTATTAAAGAAACCAACTCTGCCAAATATCTTTTCACAGTAAAATGTTCAGGCCTCCCTAACGTGTAAATGTCAAGGAATAACTCGTTATAATTAAAAAAGAATATTTTAGAGAAGGGAGAATGAGAGAAGACTTGTCGATGTATTTCATGAGAATGGCAGCTGATACTAAACACCAGGAGGAAAGTTACAGCGAAATCGCTCATGTGCACCAACGCAAAAATTCCAAAAAAATTACAAACAATGGAATCCATTAATGCACAAAAGAATATTTTATCATGATTAAGTTGCATCTTTTCCCCAAAGAATACAAGGTAGGTATCACCTGAGAAAGTCAAACAATATAATTTTTTGTATTAAAATATTAAGTAAAAATTTAAAGATGAAAAATCATATTCATAACTTTAAAACAAGTTTTAGCAAAACAGTAATAGGAAAAACTTCCTTAGGTGGTGCCTGGGTGGCTCAGTCAGTGAAGCTTCTGCCTTCAGCTCAGGTCATGATCCCAGGGTCCTGGGATCGAGCCCCACATTGGGCTCCCTGCTCGGCGGGGAGCCTGCTTCTCCCTCTGCCCCCTCCCCTGCTCGTGCTCTCTCTCTGACAAATAAATAAAATCTTTAAAACAAAGAACTTCCTCAGTATAAAAAGGGTTTTTATAAAAACATACAGCATACTTGATGAAATCTTGGAAGTTTGGCTTTCATACAGGAAACAAAAACAGTACTTCTGCTTAATGTTGTATCAGCAATCTTCGATCCAGTGATAAGGAAAAGGAATAAATGGTGCAGGAATCAAAAGAAACAAAGCTGTCATTATTTACTGATGATACAATTATCTACAGAGATAATACAATAAACTCCAGATTACTAATTGAAATCAATAAAGTTTTACCAAAATTGATGCATTCAATCATTTTATAGAAGTCATTTGATTTCTCCATACCAGTAACACATACAAAGGAAACAGTTCTTTAAAAACTGACAGTATTTACAACAGAACTCGAAAAATACCAAGTTTCTAGGAATAGCTCTAATAAAAGTTGTGCAAGATTTGTACAGAGAGGGGCGCCTGGGTGGCTCAGTCGTTAAGCGTCTGCCTTCGGCTCAGGGCGTGATCCCAGCGTCCTGGGATCAAGCCCCACATCAGGCTCCTCTGCTATGAGCCTGCTTCTTCCTCTCCCACTCCCCCTGCCTGTGTTCCCTCTCTCGCTGGCTGTCTCTCTCTCTGTCAAATAAGTAAATAAAATTAAAAAAAAAAAAAGATTTCTATGGAGAAATTTTTTAAACTTTGCGATACTGTAGAAGGCCTAAAAAAATAAGAGAGACGTGTTGGGGCACCTGGGTGGCTCAGTCAGCTGAGCAGCTGACTTGTGTTTCTGGTTCAGGTCATGCTCTCAGAGTCATGGGATAGAGCCCTGTGTTGGGCTCCATGCTCAGCAGGGAGTCTGCTTGAGGATTCTCTCCCTTTGCCCCTCCCCCCACTCTCTCTCCCCCCTCCCAAATCAATCAATCAATCGATCAATCAATCTCTAAAAAATTTAAGAGATATGACAGATTCATGGTCTGGAAGCTTTAATACTAAATGCAAAGGGACAGCGAAAACGAGGGCACTCTTGACGAGCACGAGGAGGAAGGCCCTGTTGTAGAAACCATTAACTCAGGACAAAGATGTGTGAGTTCCAGCAGTTTGTTCTTTGCTCAGAAGACAACCCCCCCAAGGGAACAGCACAAGAGACCCAAAGCAGCCTGTGCGTGTCTGAGTCCTCGTGTATGACAGAGGAGCCGCAGGTCACTGGGAAGCAGTCTTTCTTACGAGGGATGCTGAGACAATTGGTGTAGAAAACAATGATATGTGAAAATCCCGTTTCACACTATTAAAAAACCCCATCACTTCCACCGGTCAAAGACAACCCTGTTATGCTTTTAGAAGCTAATGCAGGAGGATAGCTCCATCGTCCGCAGGACAGAACAGCTTCCTAAACAACACACGGAGAGTGATAATCCACAGCAAAAAAGACTTAAAAATCCGACTATGCAAAATTAACATTTTTTCATAATTTCACCAAGAGTAACAATTTAAGCTAGTGACTAAGAAAGACTATCAGTAAAATACAGACCTGAAGAGAACACCCATACCATATGAGGAACTATGAACTACCCAGCAGGGCAGACTCTTCCAGGTTAGGAGAGCTGGGGATAGTCTTCTGGGCCTGCGGGTCCACACCTGCACACCACCCGGGCCTGCGGCCTCTGTGATTCTTCCTTGTTCCTGAAGGGCAGCACAGTGTGCAGCTGGGCAGCTCCATCAGCCCATTTCCTGCCCGCAGGACCAGGGGAGTCCAACAGGCTGCTCTCACCTTATCCTGTCTCTGCTCCTTGCGGCCCGAGCTGCCAGTGCTTCTCCTGATACAAGATTCTCAAGAACTGTGTGTCTCCTGTGGATGTCACAGGGTCCATACCACTTGACAAGAGGCTCCTGCACAGATCTCTCCTGGATAACCCCATCCACTCCAGGCTCTGGCCGAGATGGGTAAAGGGGTCCATGAGTCACATACCTAACCTCTTCAGCAAAAAGCTGTCCAGCCACACCCTTGGCCTTCTTCCCTGTGCATGCTTTCCAAACCCTGAATTTTCTAATATCAGCATCTTTTGCAATCTGGATAGGCTGCAAATTTCTACCACCACTGACTGGTTTCCTAGGTTGGAAACACTCTTTTCCCCCGGCATTCCCCAAGCACGCTAAATGGAAAAGGAGGCCCTACTGAGATGTTAAGAGACTTCATTTCTAGGTTCTAAACCCATGTTACCTGACATTTTTGATACTCCACTCTTACTGTTCAGAACGAGCAGTGATCTGAGCAGAGCACAGTACTCAGTCCTTCACACAGTGAGGTGGGAGAATGGGGGCCCTGCCGCCCAAGCCACATGGCCCCCACCAACTGCAGTACTTTAGACAAGATGGGCCCACGTGTTTCTCAGAAGGGACAGAGTCCTCACTGTCAGCACCATTCTACCTCCATCGCCCAGGCGTGCCCCCGTGAGAGTAAAGTCCCTCTGACCCAGCACTGACAGGACAGTTTTCCGGACCGTCAGCTAGAACATGACACAGCACTTGGAAGCGTGTGGGGAGAGGAGCTACTGAACCAACAAGCAACCACAAGTACCTGGCCTGACGGGGCTCTAAATGCGCCAAGAAGAACTCTGACGGTTTGTTTTGTTACGAACGACACAAACACTGGAGGGAACATATATCCATTTCAATTACATGAGTTAAACCCTGTAATATTTTCCTTGAAAGACAAAGTAAATTATATCAGGTGACTCAAAAATATTTTATTCTGTAAAGAAAAATTTCTATGGAACAGCCTAAGTTTGTTAAATTTGAAAAGCCTTGTAACCAACCAACCAAACCAACCAGAAACAGGCTCAGAGACACAGAGAACAAATGGGCGGTTACTACAGGGAAAGGGGTCTGGGGAAGGGTGACACAGGTGAAGGGGATTAACAGGTACAAACCTCCAGTTAAAAAATAAGGGAGTCACGGGGACGAAATGTACAGCACCGGGAGCGCAGTCGGTAATACCGTACTAACTCGACACGGTCACCGACAGTCCACAGACTTCCTGCAGGGAGCACTTGCTAAGGTATGGAGGGTTGTCCAATCACTATGCTGGATGCCCGAAACTGATGTAAACGCTGTGTGTCAACTGTGCTTCCATTACAAACGTGTGTTACGTCAACAGAGGAAAAAGCACTTAACTTTCCAAAACTATGCACTTTGCAAAAAAAAAGAATTTTTTTTTAATAATAATTTTTTATTATGTTAGTCACCATACAGTACATCCCTAGTTTTTGATGTAAAGTTCCATGATTCATTAGTTGTGTGTAACACCCAGTGCACCATGCAATACGTGCCCTCCTTACTACTCATCACCGCCTATCCCAGTCCCCCACCCCCCTCCCCTCTGAAGCCCTCAGTTTGTTTCCCAGAGTCCATAGTCTCTCGTGGTTCATTCCCCCTTCTGTTTACTCCTCCCTTTCTTCTTCCCTTTCTTCTCCTACCGATCTTCCTAGTTCTTATGTTCCATAAATTCTTTCTAATCTATCCTTTATTAAATTGGAAAGCACATTTGGCAAATACTAAAACATATTATTCATATTTTATGGAAGCTTTGCAAAGGAAAACAAACTTGGTTGAATCGAATGCAAACATGAATTCCCTAAATCAGCATCCTATACTTTTCACATTTTACAGTTTTCATTCCTTCTGCTAAATCTGTCTAACTGCATTCTTAAACTGTGAAAAACGAGGCAAAGTATCATGTTGAAGTAGGCATGAGACATTTTGGAGCTAAACAGAGGTGCAGGTATAATTCTGTTTAGTAAGTCTCTCCACGCTTGACTGAACATGTAACTATAAAGCTTTGACTGGAAACCAGAACAAGACTGACTTGCTGAAACTTAGTACATTCCTCAGTTTGTAAATAAACTTTTAAAAAGGCTATATAGGCTAAATAAAAAAAGTCTGTATGTAAATGCTGGTATATTTACATATATATAAATATGCATTCACACTTGTAAGTCTGTATATGTACATATATCTGAAAAGCTTTACAGTTTTTACCAATAGTAAAATTACAGATAATACATAGTTCTTTCTCTTCTTATTAGGTATTATCTAATTTTTTACTGTAAATATATATATATAACTGAAATACAAAAAAAAAACAATGAAAATTAGTACTGGCTTAAAAATGCTTATAATGTATTATATTTCATAAGTATAGTTCATTTTTCCTGTTAATTTGATAAAAGGAGAAATGTCAAGTCTCTTTATACTATGATTATGCTAAAGAAATTGGAAAGTCCATAGGAATGAAATATTTCATTAAAAAATATAATAAAAATTTGAATAGTGTTCAATGGTCTCCACCAGTTAAACACAGAAGTGCTCCAGAAAACAGGAGGTAAGTCCCCTCTAAGCCTTCTGCTTTGTATGACAGTCTTGAAAGGAACATCATGAAAACACCTTAGAACTGACCAAAGCAACATCAATGAAGAGAAACAAGATTAATGAAAGCAAAAAACCAGAACAAAACAAAACACCATGGGAATTACTAATTGCACGATGGTGATTATGGGAGCAGGAGACTCTGGTTGGCAGTTGGAGGAAGAGAGCAGAGGAGTGCGGTAATAAGCTAACACATGCAATGCCAGTCACTGTGGACTCAGCCTGAGCAGGCAAGGAGGGGCTCCCACGGGGCAGTGGGGTTCACACCTGGCTGTGGGGTTGGTTCACACGGGGCAGGGGGGGCTCCTACTGGGGAGTGGCGTTGGTTCACACGGGGCAGTGGGGTTCCTATTGGGCAGTGGGGCCCCTGAGCTCACACCTTCCAGCACTAAGTGCTGCTGGTGCATAGTGGGCTATGCATGGTGTGCTAGGCATGTGGCCTTCTTTCTCGTGGGGAATTGTAGACGGTATCCTTGCAGGCCCCAGATTCGAGTCAGGCAGCTCCTGGGGAAAGCTGTGACAATTGTTCAAAGCAGAAATGACATCAAGGTCCTTGATCTAGGGAGCAACAAAGTCAAGCTAGATCAGCAGGTAAAATCCACAGAAATGGGTGGCCGAGTGGATATAGAGGGTAAGGGAAGGAGGCTTCCTATGGTACTTTTGGGAAACATACCCACTCGTGTGCCATGTCTGGGAGTGAACTCCGTGTTCTATTTACTGTAAAACAGTGAGAATACTAGCAGCGCAGACTTACGACATTTGCAAACCGACTTTCCCTTGCAGCCATTCTTTCCACACCCTTGCACTGAGGACGAGGTGTGTGCTGTGCACCAGGCTGGGGCTGCTGGAGTGGTGGTAAACTGAGCCGAGGAACTCTCTGCTGGGTTCCATGCACACATCTGACCGCACCCACATCCCCGTGGGACACTGGGCGATGTACCTGGTGCAGATCAGGGCTGTGGGGGGACAGTGAGTGACGAGGCATTTGGGCTGAGTGCGTACAGACCAGGAACTCCCTGCAGGACCTTCCCATCTGAAGGGGTCAGTTCTGGGATGACTGATCAATAGCTATACTCTGCCCGTTTCCACTTACTCGGTGAGCTTCTGGGGACAAAGATCCGTCACCAGAGCCCGCTGCTAGCACTCAGCATGCGTCTACATGATAACGATGACGCCGCATGACAGTTCAACAGATCATCTGCACACTCGGAGCTCCTCGGAGCAGGGCAGGACCTCTGTAATAGGTCTGTTCAGTAAGGGTGTGAGGAGCCCCAGGGCATGCCATGCTCTTTAAGCACGGAGCCAAACGAGGCCCCTAACTTCACGGAGCGTGATGAACACAGAGCATGAGACAACCAGCAAGACAACTATCAGTGACCAGTGGAGATGTCAGCAGAATTACAACAGGCTGACGTGATCCCGAGTGGCTGGCTGGCAGTGAGCACTGAGCACAGGTTAGGAGAGGCTTCAGGCAGCACCCACGGCTGAGAAGGGCCAAGTGTGTGGTGTGGTGGTGGAGGGAGACCCACAGGGCTGGCACGGCAGGCTGGCCACGTCAGGCATGACGCTGAGGTGGTCAAGAGAAGAGTGTCTACGGGAGCAGGCGTTCCAGTTCCAGCAGGAACAGCCACAAATGCACAACGCTGCGTGTTCTCGGAGGAGTGGAGACAAGCTCCCCAGCCCAAGCAGTGAGTGGGGGCTGCACATGCGCGAGCAGGTACGCAGGATGCTGTCGTGGGCACGGCACCCTGGGGGCCCGCTACGGCTCCACCTTATGGATATGGCAAGTGAAAGAGACATCACCCCTAGACAAACTTTGGGGGGAAGCTGGTCTGTAAAGACACCTTTCTCTTCAGAATGTTTACATCCTTGCGCAGGAGCGCTCTATCCTGTTTCACTCCGTTCTGTGTTACAGAAGATGCTTTTCTAGCTTCACACTTTGTACATGCTTTATTTTATTAGGCTGTTAATTGCTCACTCATGTAAAAATATGAAGCATTTTTAAAAATATCCTTTGTGGAAATATTTTAGAATGGACTTATATATATCTGTACTGCAAAATTAGTAAATTGAACTCAACAGACATCTAATATTAACTATTTATATCCTAATTTCAAGTTAGATGGGTTATCATTTTGAAAACTGTTCGTATTAAAAACTGTCTTACTCAGTATTTTATCTCACTTGGCAGATATATTAGATGGTTTCTGAAATGTAATTCAGCGACGCATATGGATCTAATGGTACTGGAAATAAAGTCTGTTGGCAGTAAACAAAACTGTGTGTTTTATCAAGAAATATCTCCCAATTCTTAAATATTATATAATCAAAACATTCATATAACGAAAAGGAACAGATTTCTAGATTATTCTAACAAAACTGACTTTGTCCCCCAAAATGTTATTTTCTATAGAAGCATTCCTTGAGATTCATCAGAGCTCCGGGCTCCTTCCTCCTTAGCTTTGTGTGGATAACTTCTTCCACGCTGACAAAGATAAATTTCAATAAACTCATATTCGGTGAAACCAGTTATTTGTTTTATCGTAATTCTTACACCTACCTGATGGGAATGATGTAGGAGAAGAGAAGGAGGAACCGAAACAGGTTGCGATACCACGGGCCTACAAATCCTTGTAAGGTTACCATAACAACCGAGAGCGCAACTAACGCCACAAACAGTGCTTTGGTCAGGTGATTGAGTTCAAGGTCCAACAGACCAACCTGAAAAGAAAACACACAATTAGAGCATAACCATAATGTGCCTAATACTACAAATTTGAATACATGATAGCGATGAATGACATCCTTAAATTTCCTCTTGCATTGACCTTAACTATAGTGAAATACAAAATGGTATTAACTTTACTCTTCTCCTGAAAAGCATCTTAGAGATTTAAGCAGAATTTCTGAAAGGCAATCATGATCCCCAGAGCATTCCCAGGAAGGATTTACTGAGACAACAGGAGACCAGGGTATCCAACCAAAAAACATCCAGATCCTTTTTCAAGATGAAAATGCTATGACGGCAGATTGGAGCAGACCAGGAGAGGGGGTGGGGGCGCAAAGGACACCAGAGACTTGCTCAGTCTGTGGAGAATGGATGTGTGTGTCCCTCTGCACGTGCTACGCCAGCTGACTGATGCTTAAGTGCATCCCGAGTAAGGATTTTATGTTCAGATAGAGGCTCCCAGGAATAGGACAGTGTCTGTCATCCCAAACTGCCAGGAGCGCCTCTGAAAAAACCTTCTCTGAATTAAGCAGAAAAGCAACAGACAAGGTAGTTACTTTGACTGAATACTGTTTTAATGTGCACAAATCCTACACTTCAGGTTTTCCCAGTAAGGTACACAACTCCAAATTCATTCTGTGGATCGTGTCCTAGCTGAGGAAAACGTGAGGAGAAGCTATGTCCACAGCAATGAACTCATTGTCGGGTGCATTCTGTGTGGGATCTTGGAAACGGTAAGAAGCAGTGTGTGTTCCTCAAGTCATAAGCGCACACAATTTTGATCTCAAGCTCCAGCGGTCTGTAGGCTGCCCTCCCCTGCTAAGTCACCTGGTTGAAGGACCACAGGGCGGTACAGCATGTGGGTGGACACTGGGGTGGGATCTTGGGCTTTGCAAAAATGCTTCAGAACCACACAGGGGGAGAGGTGGGGTCACACACAGCAATGACATTTCCTCGGGAATCGAAATGTAGGCTAATCTGAACCTTGGGCAAACAGCGTACTCCTTTTCTTATCCGTGAAACGGGGTTAGAGAAGTGCCTCCCTTCGTTAGAGACGAAGCACAGCTCCCGGTACAAAGTACGTCCCCGCGCATGTTTCCCATTCTCGTTCTTCGCGTTATGCAACACCGAGATCTGAGTCCGCACTTCCCACCTCTGTGGCCTTGGCCTTCCCCTGCCTACCCTTGCTTTCCTCGCCCCCAAGCTAACCAGGTGGGCTCCCTGACAGCCCTGGAGAACCCACGGTCGCCCCGGCGACTGCCCACTCCTCACGCACGCGACCTGGACAGGGGACTGAGTCCTTCCAGCTCTGTCAGCTCGCCACCATCTGAGCTCCTTGCGAATCTCAAATTGTGAAAGAGAGTAACGTAAAAAGAAAGTGACCGCCATAACTTTGATAAAATAAACGAGATACTGTAATTCTCAAACTAAAACGTTTGAGAATTACTAAGCTAATTAATTAGTAACTTGGTTTATTTTTTAGTACTTTTGAAAATCTCTAATTTTGGCCAAAACAAGTGTAGCTTTCCCCACGTCTAAGTCTTTAGTTTACATCCGGCTGTGATTCACCTCTGCCACAGACTTGCATGAGAACATCTGAACATTGTAGTTAGAAAAAAACACCAAACTTTGTCAGACAAAGTCCAGTGAAGTGTAGCTACGACGAAATCCACTCATTAAATAAATGGAAATGTCTACTGAGCTTTCTGCTGCAGTGTAAGTTGCTGAAAAATGAGCCCACGGAGAGTCCGGCTGCAAGAAACAGCCAGTCTAGGAGGAAAAAGAAGATGAACACCAGTGATAAGATTACAAAACACAAAGCTTTGCTGTCTAGCCCAGCTCCTGCCGGACGTCACTTGGTGGCCTTTAGGAACAAGTAACCCCTGGCGTTGGTCTAGAGCGTGGGTTCTGCCCCCTCACCCACCAGGACACCGCAAGGTCCGCGCCAATCCCGTGACACGCCCCGCCCCCGGCTCCACCCCCTTATGCTCCGCCCCACAAGCTCCACCCTCATAGGTCCCACCAGGCTCCACCCACAGGCCCCACCTCAGATCCCGCCCCGCAGGTCCCACCCCGCACAGGCTCTACGCAAGCCCCGCAGGCACCGCCCCCCCTGCGGCCCTGCCCCACGCCGCCCGCGGGAAGAAAGGGCCCCACCTGTGGAACGCGGTGTGGTCTGGTGACGCTCCGTACAGCCTCCCAACTGAGGCTGTGTCCTCCACACACGCAAAAGTTTGCACGTGGCCACAGGTGCCTGCCCATTCTGCACAAGCGGGCACCTTCGGGCCAGGGGTCACCGCCGGCCCTCCACCCGCAGGCCCTCCACCGGCAGAGCGCGCCCCCTCCCCAGAGGACAGGCAGGCTGCCCAGGAACCCTTGCGGGCTTCTGGAAACTTCCGGCAGGGTGGCCCGGTAAGGGCTGCTCTTCCCTTGAGAATCGGGCAGCTGAAGAGCCTTGCACCGGATTTACCAACCGCATTGAAACAGCAGCACAACGAGGACAAATATCTTGCAATTTCCGCTACTTCAACTACTACAGTTTATGCTTGAATTATTGAGAAAAAGAGGTTTTTGGCTTAGAATGAAGAAAAATTAAGCTGAGGAAGTAAAGCATGTTTCACAGCCCAGACCCCTTCTGCTGTGACAAAGGAGGCCTGAGTGTCAGGCCTCGCTGAGGGTCAGATGAAGTCATTATTCATTCAGTCACGGAAAAAAGACTCAATTACCTCAACCTAAAGATGCTATCAATGAATGCAAAGTGCATATTTTACTCCATTCATCCAAATCCCATTAAAAAGTGAAAGGAATGATTTAATCTGGCCTTGCAGAGTTGGTCTTTTTTCTGTAATAAAATAAAGAATCACTGTCTTGCAAAATGCATAACCACCACCTCACACTCTCCCTGCGTCCCAGCAGTGAAGGACTGTAAAAGCTGGGACAAAAACAGTCAGAAACGAATACAAAGTTTCCTTTGAAAAAATGCCACATATAGGATCGAAATGAAAAGCAGCCCACTGCATACTGCTATGCAGATAACTCAAAGTATTCATACCTTTCTGACTGCCCGAGACGCATGTGCTCAACGGCCTGATGGAAGCCCAGGAGGCGCAGTCCCCTCCACCACCACCCCCCACCCCCCGGGTCCAAAGGGAAGCTTCAGCACTTCAAACTTTTTAAGTTTACAGAGTTAAGATACAACTTTTCAATAACAGGTTGTTCCTTGCATTCTTCCAGGTAGCCCTTGTTGAACTATGATTATTCTTCCTGGAAAATCATTACAGCCAAGCTATAGCATACAGCATGACCTATTTTTTTTTTTTTGTCAATTCTAACAAAGTCCACTTTTAGTTAATAGTTAATATTTTTATATTCATTTCTCTAAAACACGCTTGAAAAGTTTCCTCAACTTGCTTAAAATGCAATCTGGACTCTTAAAAACAATATTCAGTATGAAAACTAGCTAACTTGTAAACTTACAGGTTTTATAAAGAAGACAGTAGCTTCACCTTTGATCTGAATCTCTTCTTTCTTTAAAAAATGTCTTGAAACACCTGAACAGACCAAATACCTTTTCCTATGATTGTAAAACCTTTCCACCCATAAAATATATTATTAATCACTCGAAGTAATTATGACTGTGTAAGAAAAGGTAAATTAAGTACACTAGCAAGCAATTTTCAACATTTATTGTAATTTCTATATTAGTAAAGCAAATTTTCTTCTACTTGTCATAATATTTGTTTTATTTGAAACAACTGTGATAACAAAATTAAATACGCTACTGGAAATTTTAATCTCCAAGGGAAAATTTGTGCATAATGTCTAAGACACCACAATGGCTCTGCAAAGGGGCTGTTCTAGGATAATGAACACAATAATTGCCTGTATAATCTAAAATGCTACTAATGGCAACGATCACAAATCCATTTAGCTCCTCTTTAATTTATGTACCAAGTTTTAAATAGCTAATGGTTCTCAGTAAAATAATGGTTTACACCAACAATAAAGGGTAAATACGGTATTCTCCTGCTTAATCAAGAAAAGATCAGTCAGGTTCTTGTAAATGGACAAATGAGAGCCCGCCTTATCTCCGAGATGCAGCGCCGTCCCATCCATCCCAGAGTTAAAACCCAATCCCTAAGAAGTCAATGTACGCCCCAAACTGGAACAAAGGTCTCATGCTATACACACTTAGTAAGGGACAAAGCAACCGGCCTCAGCACCCACTAAGTGCTGACCATATGGTATTATCCCTGAATTAGTATGACGTGAAGATCAAAATGCGTTTAACCATTCTTTTAAAACTCACATTTAACTTACCTGTTACACAGAGTATTTTAGAATAGCAAAACAGTTAAGATGTGAAAGGTCAAAAAGCAAATCTCAACTCTGCAAAAAGCTAAGCATTCTTTTAATTTGTCCTATATTATCCCTGTACATGGATCACATTTTGAAACACAGAAGAGCCTCCAATCTAAAAGCCTAACAGCTAATTTACTCAAGACAACTCCACACAGGCAGAAGTACGGCGTTCTACATGAAAGACCACTCAGGGGAAAAAATAACGTTGTTCACGCTGTTTATCTTTTAGGGGCTGAACTACTCTTGGACCGGCCCACCAGTTCCTCATCATTCAGACTTTGGATCCTAACTAGAAAACTGAGACAGGGCGACACTTTAACCTAATTGAAATTCCTATAAAAAGCACATTCCTTTTAAGTATCTCTGAAACAAATCAGCCCTATATTTTCCACTTTTAGTAGAATCTTAAGTAATCTGTAGACCTTCATTTGTACTTATATATTTCAAATAACTGAAACTCATATACTAAATCAAACCCTACATCTTACAGCAATAACTTTTCCCATTTTGGAGTTTAAATTAGAAGTATTAGTTTTTAAAAAGTGATGCTATGTAATAGCCTCTCTTCTTTTTCTCAAGTCTATTTATTTACTCATCTCTGGACATGAACTACTAAGTCTTAAGTGTCTGCTGCGCACACAGGCTGGCCGCGCACTGCAGACGTGTCTGAGCTATTCCCGCTTATCGCCTCAGTGATCTGCGAAATAAGCAGCGTTTCTCTGAGCCGTTTTAGTCTATTGGCTCAATAATCTGTGCTTTTAAAAGCTCCCTAAATAAGTATCAGTGCGACAATTCTTAATGTTACAATATATCACCTTAATTTTTAAAATTCGAAATGTATATTTACACAATACATTTTAAAGTCTGTTGTTAGAGAATATTTCATATCCTGCATTTTTACCTACCAACAAATTTTGCCTGACTCTTCTATATTCAGCAATCAAGGTTTCTTCCCGTGCTTCCTGTACATAAGATGGTTTTCCTTGAATGTTGAACATTTAAAAAGAAAATGGGGTCGTTATATTTTTTACATGAACAAAAAAGTACTAATGCGAGGATCAGCTATTCAGCAAGAAGTAAAACCACTTTGCATATCAATGGGCGAAACTAGAGAGGAGACAGGAGATTCAAGGTAAGCCCTTAGTGAGCCTGGTTTACACAAACTAGGGCTGGTCTACACTGCCAGACCACGTGTCAGCTGGCCTACAGCAAACATGTTGTTAAAGGTGAAATGTTCCTGAAATCTGCAAACATGTTACCTGCTGAGTCTGAAGGGGCTCGAGTGAACAGAATGAAGCTGTTTTGTCAAACTGCTGACCCTGATCATTGGAGAAATTTCAATACTGGCTTTAGCATTTCCAACATGACACATATCCACTCAACAGGATATTTTTTATAACTGACAGAAATGTCAGAAAATAGAAGACTGTCCATGAACATCTGTACACACACACGCACACATCTCAGATTTGTTTTTGCAAAACGCAGGCTCGCTGTATGGTCCTGAAGGACAATCTGGTCATGTCGGCTACTGTCTGACTGCTTCCTGTCACATTAGAACCTTTATTAAAGTATAACCAATATACCAGAAGTCATCAAATTTAAAGCAATACAGTGGCTTAAAAATAAGTGGTAAGTTTAATTTTTAACATTATAAAATATTTCAAATACTCTTGTATACAACTTGTAACACATCAATGCCATATTTAAAACAAAAATGAGTATGTGCAAGCATGCAAAACAGCCTGGAAGCTATTTGGAAGCTTAATGTGTACTCTATGTACACAAGTTACATTAAAATCCAGCACTGAATATTAAGATAACCCCGTAATTTTCTAGTGTAGAGTACTCCTAATCTTATTTCACAATAGTCCAAATAATTTATTTGAAAATCAGGGACATGAGTAGACTAAAGTGTACATGCCAGCCCTTTACTGAATATAACCTGTGTGCCTCCTGGCAGGTTTCGTGTTAATATCTTGCTGCTGTTTTTGGGCTAAGATTCTTGCCAGGGACAGCCAGCAAAAGCAAAGGGGTGCCATGTTGTAGTTGAACCAGCAGAGGGCAATCACGTTTGATGCTTATTTTTTCTGAATCCTTAAAGCCTGCTTTTTTTTTGAATGCAGAACTTTGATCTCTAATTCAACCAATTCAGTATATTGCATACATGTTATGTACATAGACGTATTTTTTTTTTTTGGCCAAAAAGGGTTACCCTAAACATCTATTTTTGCCATGCAGAATTCAAGACAGAATTGATGGACTTACAAGAGGGGAATTTCCTGAACAGAAACGTACTCTCCTAGAAGGAATCGTGTTTAGAGATCAGACATCCAGAATACATACGGGACACCGCAGGTAATCAGCACAGTACTAGGGTACTAAGGCTTCTGAAGATTTAGATCTATTATAAACTAAATCGATAAAACGGTAACAGTTTACATTGATGGTTTCAAGATCCTGCATATATTTACCTTATTTTTGTCCTAACAGTGTAGAAGCTATCAATTTTAAATGGTTTTGCCAAGACCACTCACCAATTTAAAATACTTCAATAACCTAAGCTTTCCAATGACACCAGAAACCTTAACATTCAACATCATTCACATAAGTGGAATTCCAGGTCAGGCATTTGGATGTCAATGTCATTAAAATTAGTCATTTTATATTTAACAGATACTCTACAAATAGCATTAACCTACTCTCAAATCCTTACTATCTACAAACACAATACCCACGAGTTTGGGGTCTAGCAATGTTGTCATTGTGTTTAAACTACAAAGCCTGGAGGGACCCGGGAGGAGGGACCCGGGAGGAGGGACCAAGCCCAGGTCACAGGTACAAGAGCGGCCTCTCGCCCAGGGGCTTGGCCCACAGTACACCCAACGCTCTTGAGATTTCTTTGTTCCCTAGCAACACGAAAATCAGATTTTTCTAATAATAACTCTAAATGTACTGATACTTTTACAGAAAGGCTTTTATTAGGCATCTCAAGAACTGAAGGGGAGACCGTGCTTCCTGCAGCACTGCTGGGGGCGGTGGGGGGGTGCTGGGGCTGGCCTCTCACACACTCGTCTCTTCACAGGTCTGCATGGAGGACACCAGACTGCCAAGCACAGTCTTCCTCTGGGAAGAAGTCTGTGTCAAGTCCTTTACTTTAAATATCTTATGTGTGTGTGTTTCAGAAATGCCCTTAAAACACATTCTTATTCACTTAGTTATAATTTGTAAAATACTATTGGCTAGAAAACAGTATTGTGCTGCTAAGGGTGTTAACAATACGAGTACTAAAATCTGGGCTCTATGACTACTCGTTAAGGAA
Source organism: Ailuropoda melanoleuca (assembly GCF_002007445.2). Classification (NCBI taxonomy): domain Eukaryota; kingdom Metazoa; phylum Chordata; class Mammalia; order Carnivora; family Ursidae; genus Ailuropoda; species Ailuropoda melanoleuca. The sequence continues at coordinate 105,802,136 of NC_048231.1, read as the reverse complement.
ATTACTGAACATACAGCCAGGACTTCCACCGCTACTGCATCCTGAAACTGCCGAGCACAGTGACAGCTTCCTTCAGGAAACCCTCTCAACTCTTTTTAAAGAGCTAGAAAATAATTATGTGAGCGCCTTCTGACATCCAGAAAATGAGGTGTTGAAGGAATTATTCTGGTGAGTGGCTTAGGGCTGCTGGACCACAGGGGATAAGAAAAGGCTGGGTTTGGGGGAGGGTACAGGTCAGAGCACCCCTTCCCCAGCACAGTCCACAGCAAGGGCTGCCAATCCACAGGAAGCACAGGGCCGATGGGAGGATGACCAGAGCAGCCCCTGGCCCTGGAGCCTGCCTAGCACTGCGCTGTGAGAACTGTTTTTTGTTTCTTTTTTTTTTTTTGTTAAAGAAATTGTATGTAATGGGGCCAAAGGGTACCACCTTTCCGCCTGATTTGTTCCCTTATAAAATTTTGGTTAAGGAAACGGTTCAATTTTTATTAGTAAATGAGGTCATTAATTTACAATGAAACCTTAATTTCCAACCCGAGATCCTCTTTCGTAAGAGGTCAGGATACGCAGGAGTCTCCAAAATAGAGTCAGAAACTTGCTCAGTGATCAACTTCAAAATGTTCCATTTAAACTCTTCTTTGGGCTACCAACAAACAACGTATGTCAGGTCCGTGCAGGGCAGTTCACCAGCTTTAGTCGACAGAGTTCAGATTCCAGAAAATCTGCTTCTCCTGGGGACTTCAGTCGAACACTAAATGCAGCCTATGAAGCTGGAGTTCTAAGTCACACATTCCGGGGTGGGGAGCGAGGACAGAGCAGGAAGAGACGCTCAGTTGCTCCAGCGGCAGAGTTTCGTTCAGCACGGTCCCACATGTGAGCCTCTGCAGGCAGCCCCACCGGGCCCCGCGCCACGCCGCCAGCTGCCACGTCATACAAAGGCTGCAATGGCGTCCGGTCACGCGTCACTGTCTCCCCTCAGTGTTTCTTAGATTATTGTGTAAATATGCAGGAATTTATGGACTATTTAAGGTCTCTACCCCAATCTCCAAATATCCAGCACCTATCATGACATAAACCACTCAATAGTGCTTTTAAATCAAGAGTCATTAGCCGACTTGACAAGATCTCTGCCTAAGATATTTATTGGAATCCAAGCCAGGATCACTGTTCCGTGAACTCGCGAAGCTCCCTGGCAATGAGACGCATGCCCCCTGACTGCACCGGCACCAAGCACATGGGACACCCATGACACACTGAGGACTAGTGTCTCAAACACCTCGGACGACACCTTCGTGAACATGTTCTATGCACCCCCACAGTCAGCATCAGCAGTAAGGCCGACAAAGAATGGCAGAGAGACACACACCGATGGAGAGTGGCCAGTGGGTCTAACATCTCACGTTCAGTCAGTCCACGGTTCTCATGATTTACATTCTCGTTTTTCAAGAAAAATGGAATGTAGCAGATTTGCTGAAAATTTTAAACGACTTGAGGTGCTTGAAGAAACTTTCCATCTTGCCTTACTTTACCTCCTCCATTATGAAAAGTGTCTGTGTCGGAGCTTTATTAGTGGTATCTTGGCAAAATGGAACACTATTTTAAACATCTAAAATTTTTGTGTTACTTTATGTCTTCAAAGACATTTTATGAGCCATTTCATACTTAATGGCTTGTAAGCAATCCCAGGAGTTAGGAATTGCGTGAAAAGTTGCCCAGATTGACAGATAAAGTGAAAAGGTCTGTATTAATTTCCAAATAAAGAAATGCATGGCGTGGTATCTCACGATGATTACACTCTAAAGTACCAATTAGAACGCATCAGAAACTAGAGCAAGTTGACACTCTACAATAAAGCAAATAATTTCCAGTTGGAGGGGCAGAAAATGTTAATATGCAATGTTCAAGACTACAAGAATCTTTGTAAAAGGAAGTAGCTAATAAGGTTTAATGATGCATGTCAGGAAGCCACAGTCTGTAGGGAAACACAGCTGGCTTCATTTTGTAAACTATTTGATATACACATCTTTCTAGTTCGCGATTATCAGCTGTGCCAGTGCCACGGGGGACAGTTTAGCCTTCAAATCAGGGCATTCTTCTTGTTCTCTAAATTACAAGTAAAATACATTAATATAATATGGTGCTAGAGGCTAGTGCCCTGACTAAAAGTTTATCCGCTCACAAGAGAGGATTTAAAGAAGTCTTCTGTAAAATGTCGTGGAAACAATCTTACCAGCCTGAACAGGCTACTAAGTGCTAGAACCATTAAAACAAATCATAAAACAGACACAATGCTAGGATTTAGTGAATTAATTACCCTCCCCAAACGGTCACCATCATTCATACCTTGTGCACGAAAATACCAATGAACTTCCCCATGGTTGTACTGAGCAACCCCACAGCCCACGCTGTGCTCCCCTTCCAGGGGTCCATGTGTGCGTGCGTGGAGGACCCCACTCCGAAAGGCCATATGCGTCCTGCTTACACACGCTCAGCTCTGGGGGATGGCAACGTGCAGGTGACAGCAATTAGTAGCAGATGACAGAAGCACTCTGAATTTGTACCAGATGGCAGCTCAGGGTCACTGGAAGCCAGCAAGCCTTCCACAAGGAAACCCCGTGTTAGGCAACTATCAAATGTAAAAGCTCTTAGACACAAATTAATTATTCAGCCACCAGAAGACAACTGCTAGGTCACAACACTAATATCAAAATGCTGTTAAAGCACTCGGAGCCACTTATTTTAAATGTAATTACACATATTAGCTGCTAAAAACAAGCATGCCACGTAATGACGCAAAGGTTGCCCTAAACTAAGAGAGCTAAAATTCTAGTAATTAGTGAATTGTCTTACTGCAGAATATACTCAACAGGTTCTCCCTCTGGATGAGGGCTGTTTACGGCTGAAGCCGGAACCGCCACGGCTGCAGGGAGTCTGCACGGAGAGCTCCCCGGCACCCCCAGCTGCTCACGGAGAACACAGCCCACGTATCGGCAAGAGGGTACGGGGCCGCGGCTCCTCGGTGATCTGAGAAGAGTCTCGGAATCTCAGAGGTGGTCTATCAAGACTTGGTGCTCAAAAATAAAGTCTTATGACAGAGCAGCCAGGCCAGACGTGAGGAGACGGAGGTAGTAAGATTTCCGCGAGGCTGGGGGACGGACCCACCAGGGAGCTAGTTCAACACTGGATTGGAGTTCGTGAGTCTACATTCTATGTGAAAAAAGATGCAGGCAACAATGCTCCCGGCAAACAAAACATAAATGCATAAGTAACTGATTTACTTTAACAAGATAATTCCACAGTAATAATTTACATAAAATAGTTTCATTTCTGGTCTGATTAATTTCTGACCTCTTATGACCTTAGCCATTTCCCACCCAATGGCCTTTCACCACGTGCTGCTGTTGGGTCCAACTCCACCACAGGTCAGCACTCATGGCTGACCGCCCAGGAGCTTCGGTCTCCTCCTCCAGTCTGGCTTCCTGGGCCGGACACAGCCCGGCTGTGGACGCTTCCTGGGCCTGCTCACGTGCACTGCAAGTGACCTCATTTTCATCCCTGTAATTAGATCTCTGGTCGCACTTCCCATTAACTACAACACTTCCAAAATAAAGACTGGTCAAATCTTGCTTATCAAAGTGTTTTTCTTTACTGTTTTAATTTAAATGTGGTAAAACCTCCTGACATGGCACCAACTACTTTGGGGAAAAAAGGACAGACTAAACGAAATGATCGACCAAAACGACCATCAAGGCAGTGAACAGAGAGCACAGGCAAGTCTTTCAACCAGCAAAGTAATCAAAGGACAAATAACCCACGGCCCCTGCCCGTTCTACCTCAACCCTTCCCTCCCACGCTCTAGGTGGGTTCTACCGAGCTCCAAGAAGGGACGGGGCGGTGTGTGTGGAGCCCCGAGGTTCTGGGTTGGACAGGAAGGTGTCCTCAAAGAGCCATGGTGGGGGCATGTGGAAACGCAGGCCTGAAGGACGCTCGGAGGTGCGCTCTCCACTCCTGTGTGTCCTTCAGCATCTCTCAGAGCTTTGATGCTTAACTGATGATTAACTGTCCTTACAAAACAATGCTCTCAAGAACAGCCATATTGGACACATATTCCCCCTAAAAGACAATCATATAACTTACATGAAGAGCACTTTAAACTACAGAAGAATGCCTGGAGTGAGCTTTGGTCATCAGATTTCTCTTAAACAATGATCCACCACAGGTAAGCTAATCTTTCTTCAATTTCCTTTCAAAATAAGTATGACATGATGGTAGGAAATGGCACCATAATGACTAGAATTTAAACGAATTAATTCTTCCCAGACTATTTTAAGTACCTATAATACACGGCAGCACACCCCATCTTCCCATCTGCCTGTCACTGCGACAATAGGCCTCAGGCAGGCTTCAGCGCACGTGTCTTCCCACAGCTCAGGGGCTCACGCTTCATCCTGGGGCCCCGCTCCACGAGAACAGTCGTGTGCACAGGGCCGCGTGAAGTGCTGTGATGTAATCTGGCCTGTGTGCAAACTCACCATCTTTGTTTCCTCTCCAGACGCACAACTAGTAACTGACTGCAGGCAGTGGAGACATGAGACATACTGGCAGGCACACGGGCAGAACCTTGCTGCTCAACCAGTCCAGCTGCACACAACCAGGCAGCGGGCCCCACGCACCTCCCAGAGTGGCCTTTGGAAGCTCTTCCAAAGGGAGATACATCTCGGCCCACTGGGGTCTCTGGCTGAAAGGCACCCTCTCCCCTCAGAGCCCTCTGCATGGACGACTCAGTCTGCCTGCCCAAGACACCATCCTGGTACCTCTGGAGCCTGGCCCATAGCCGGCACATGGGAATTGCTCACTGAAGCCAACCGCCATCATTCTTGTTCTTACTAACGTCACGACAATGCACGTACCTCTCCTTTATTCTGATTTCTTTCAAATCCAAGCAGAAACGCTGTTACAGAATAGCCGACTTGGATGCTGCAGATCTTTCCCCCTTCCGAAATCTAATCATCGGGACAGCTGTCTCCAAGAGGAGGTCACGCTGGCTCCTGGCCCCTCAACCACTAGCACACACACCACCATCTCAACACCAGAGGAAGAGGAAGGAAGCCGAATTTCACAGCCTGTCTACGCACAGCTTGTGAGTTGCGGTAGGGCCAGAAGAGTGATTCAGGACCAGCCAGGACGGTCAACTACTAAGTCCAATTCCATGAGTAAAAAGGGCTGGAGTAAGATCTGCACTTGGCCAAGCATCTTCAAAGCGACCACCTCATCACTCAGTACACACGTGGGAATGTATGGAATTGGAATAAAAAAGGCCAGACCAACCTGTTGAGGGTCAACCTGCACTCTGGTCTCACAGCAGCAGCCCAAACGGACAGGAGTCACTGTGCTTTCCTTTCCAAAGTGCTTCGTGCACCTCTGCACCTACATGTCCGGAGCCCACAATCTGCCTCCCTCACAGAAATGGGAAATGGCTTTGCCGGGGCCCTGAGACGCCCACAGCACCTGACTGACGGCAGTAAAGACAGTCTTGTGCTACGAGTCACCAAGTTTCTCATTTAAAAAACTATCAACTGGCCAAACAAAGTAGGCTTCTTTTTTTAGAGGGGTGGGGCAGAAGGAGAGAGAGAATGTTAAGCAGGCCAGTGCGGAGCCTGACCCAGGGCTCAATCTCACCACCCTGAGATCACCACCTGAGCCGAGATCAGGAGGCAGTCGCTTAACTGACTGAGAACCCCAGGTACCCCAAGACAGGGTAGATTCTTGAGACGACAGTGCTCATCATCTGACCAGGATCTGTAACTAAAATGCAAAGTACACATTTAATATTTTTAATGGGAAACCAAGTTGGAAATAAAAGCCTTCACTGCAACTATTTTTTAATATGGCAGTAAACAGAAAATGAAATCTTAAGAGGTAACAACTGAAACAGCATCAACAAGATCTAACTACCTAGAAGTAAATCAAACAAAATGTGTATGAAACTCTACAGAGAAAAATCATAAAATATTATTGAAAAAATTAAATCATACCTGAAAAAACAGAAAGGGATACACAATATTCACCAAAGTTCTAAGGAGAGTGAACGCAATCCTAATCCAACCCCCAAAGTAATGGGAGGTTATTAGAACGGAAACTGACGAACACAGCACGTGCACCCACCGTACGCGGACGTGGGACTGAACCTGCATCACCACGAAGGAGGGATGGACCTTCAACATGGTTATGGGCCCACTGATGTCTACATGGGGAAAACATGCAAACTGTCCCATCCTTACATGAAACACGAAACCTAGTCCAGACATCTAGAGATGTGAGAAAGGTACAATAAAAACTTCTAGAAGGTAAGAGAATATCTTCCTGACCTAGGGTAGAGAAAGATTTCTTAATCAAAAAAATAAATAAATAAATTGGATTATATTAGAATTAAGAATCGCTATTCAGGACACCATGAAGAGCATGAAGAGGTGAACAGTGGAAGTAATGCATCTAACTGGCCACGGGCTCACAGCAGCGTGCTAGGAGTCCACCAGAAAAGCAGGTAAAAGACACCCACAGGTGATTCCCAAGCCAACAATGCCTGAACGGACTACAAACACACAAAGCAAGCTCAATCTCACTAGTCGTCCGGGAAAGGAAAACTAAGAACACAGTGGGACATCAACACGTATCCACCAGAAGGCTAAAACTGGGAAAAAACGGACAACACAAGTGTGAGTAAGGTCCCAGCGGAACTTGAACTCCCAGCACTGGTAGGAATGAAAACGGGTGTGCTCGTTGTGGAAGACTGGAATTACATGAAATGAATGTAAAGACATCTTGTGACCCAGCAACCCCACTCCCCAGGCACCCACCCAAGAGAAACCGTATCTGTGCGCATACACACACACGCGCACACCAATATCGTTAACGGCCAAGAGCTGGCGGGAAACAAAAGATCCCCGACTGCAGAAGGACACGTCACACAGTGATGGTGTACTTACATCTTGGACTCGTGCACAGACATGGCCGAGAGCGGAGCACACAACCAACTTCACACGTGAAGAGTTTGTGCCAGAGGAGCCAGACACAGAAGAATACATTTCACATAACTGCATTTTTTGTAAACTTCAAAATCCAACAAAAATAATGTCAATTAGATAGGAGAGGACAGTGGTTATTTTGGCGGAGGAAAGGGCAGGGAAGGGAAGCTTCTGGAGTGTAGGTAAAGTTCTATTTTTTGCCCAAGTAATGGACTAGGCGTGTGTGCTCACTCTGCGGGGACTCGCTGGTTTGCAGACTTTTGTGCATGTGTGTTAACAAAAATTAAAACAAAATCAAAACCATAAAACAGAAATTAAGTATCACTCCTGTTGTCAAACAAAACCCAAGTACCGAGGAAAACCTTCACTGTTGAAGCATGAAATGAAGGGCTGGTAACAAGACACGTGGAGGAAGACTATCCCAGAGGAAGAGTAAGTAGGTGTGGAACTGGATCTAACCCTTGAAGGAGGCAAACCAAAGAGCGTTTCTGACACTGCGGAAACCGAGCAAGCAGCTCATGAAGTGTCGCACCGGCCATCTACGACGGCCCAGACACGACTGCGGGAGTCCACGGAAGTCCAGCAGAGGAGGCCCCCCATACTGCTCAAACCCGGCACAGCGCGGGGGGACGGAGCCAGAGCAGGCCGACCGTGGGGGAGCGCTCCCGCAAGCTGCACCTGCACATGGTGGTCCGCCAGCAGAGGTCTGGCGGCACGGGGTGCACACACACAAGCCCGGGAACACAGCCCTCTGCGCTGGCGGAGCAGAAACTGGGGAGATGGTAGAGGAGAGAGGGGTTTCACGCTCTGGATTTCTAAACTGTGTGACTGTGTTAAATCTAGAGGTTTCTCTTCCCTGCTGGTCTCCGGAAGACTCAGCTAACCCTCCAGCCGTGCTTCTTCTCCCCTCAGTCTGGTCAGAACATTCCAGGAGCTTGCCGGCTACCACCCGCCTTGGCTGCTCCTCCCTGGCCATGAGTGTGGTGCTGCCATGGGCGCAGCCTGCCCTGGTGGGTCGTGCTCCGTGCCTTCTCCAGGCCAGTGCTCTTACTTTCTCTGGCTTCTGTCAAGATTCTGTGTCTGGGTTGCTACAGTGTCAGTGTGACCCAAGTGGGTTTAGCATTTTTGGCATTTGTCCGGCTTGTTCTCTGAGCTTCAGGATCTGTGGTTTGGCGTCTGTCATTAATTTTAGGAAACACTCTGCCCTTACGGCTCCAGTCACTTGTCTGCTCTGTCCCCTGGCTGCTGTACCCATCACAGGCACGTTACACCGTCTGACACTGTCCCTCACTTCTCAAAGCCGCTGCTCCAGGCTTCTGTTCCCTTTTTCATTTCTTTCTTTTTGCTTCTCATCTGGAAGTTTCTTTTGACGTATCTTCAAGCTGGCGGTGTGCAGCTCAGCTCACCGCGGCCCTTCTTCATTTGTCACAGTGATCCTTTTAAAAGGTCCTTTCTATAGCATGCCCCCCCTGCACGCACACACACCACACCACCCACATCTGCTCCTGCACAACCTCACCTTTTCCTACCAGAGCCTGTAACACGCTGACCATGGTGCTTTCACATCCTGTCCGCTAACTCCAAAAGCTGTGCCCTCTGAGAGTCTGGGTCTCATGTTGGCTTTGTCTCTTCCAACTGTTTTCCCTGTCAGCATGTCTTATGAGGTTTGTTTAAAGCTGGACATGATGGACCAGGCGAGATGCCCTGCACACCTGGGCAGGAGCTGGAGGTGCCTGAGGACCTCCAGGGTCCTCGCTCCGTCTCCCCTGTCCCGTCTCCCCTGCTGACTCAGGCTTCCTGAGTGCGGCTCCTCGGGGAGTCTGCGCGCCCCCAGCTCTTCCATCTGGAACCTGCTACCGCGGCACTAGAGACCCGCCGGTGTGCAGCTAAGGTGTGGGGCCAGGGAGCGTTCTGTAATTTCGTAACTCATTCCCAGGTTTTCAATGGATCTGTCACCTTCACAAATGGGGGGCTGAGTGGGAGAAATGCCCTCCCCAGAGGGGACAAGGCCAGACAGGCTTTTCACTGCCTACAGCAAGACTCTGTTATGGAGGGCACACTCCTCACTGTCCCCTCCCAGCCTTGCAGAGTGGGTGGGGCTCTGCAGGTAAAAGCCCCCGAAAGGGAGGCCCCAAGACGGCAGCACCCAGGTCCCAGCCTCAGACAGTCCACACTTGTCCTCCAGAATCTGTCGGAATGACTTAATTTTTCCTTCCAGGTTACAGTCCCAGCTCAGCAGATCTCAGCCTGTCTCTCAGATTTCGGGAGACAGTCATTGATTTTGTCAGCTCAACTCCTTTCTGCTGTAGGGCCAGGAGTGCCGACTTCCAAAGCCGACACTGGACGGGGCCCACTGTGCTCCCCACTACTGGCTAGATGCGGTGAGGGTGCCAAGGCCCCGGGGGGGGGTTTGGAACCACCAGCTAGGAGAAACCCAAGTCCCCAGTCACCCCAAGGAGAGCACTCCGTGGGCACAGAGCTCAGGGCTGTTCTCCAAGCCGTGGTGATGTCAGGGCCCATTTGTGGTGGCACGTCAGCTTACCTGACTCACAGCCCACACAACCCTGACAGCGAAACCCAACGTCCCTGTCTCTGCTTCTGGGGGATCATTGCTGGAGAAAGCCACACAGCAACTTAGGGACATCCTTCTAGAAATGGCACCTCCAGCCTCTACTAGAGCCTCCGCAACGTGGGTCAATCTCTCTACATGCTTTGTAACAGCTTGCTCTCCCGGTCCTCTACTCCAAATTCCCGAGGTTTTTCTCAAGGCCAGAGGGCTCCCCCCCTGACTTCACTCTGACAGACAAGCACGTTTCCTACTTCAGAACACAGAGCTGAGGGGTGTTTCATGACCAGCCATCTCTGAACGAACCTGTACTGACCAGAGCCCCTCCTGCTCTCTTCCTCCTGTCCCATGAAATGGGACATCCCTCATCCAGTCAAGGATGCCCTCCTCTCTGCTGAAGACCCTCCTGTGTCCTCTGGGACTTTAGTCTACTGACTTCGTCTCTCTGGAATTGTCCATCTCCTCCTTGCTATTACCATGGCCCAGAAACTTGGCCACATTGGTTTCTGTCCTGTAAACAACACTCAGCCTGACAATATTCATCGCCTCATCCCCTCCCCTGCTGCCCTGCTCGACCTGGAGGTCACCGGGCCCTGCAGACAGTCAGAGCCATGTGTATATTCTAGTCTGCTGCATTTGACACTGGTGATCATTCCCTCCAGCTACAAACTCTTCTCTGATTCAACTCATACCTTTGCCCTTTCGTGTGGGTTCTACTCCTCTGACCACACTAATTCTTGGAGGGGCACAGGTGTCACCCTTGGCCCAAGCCTACTCAGACAGTTTCCATGAGAACAGCATCTACCCCCACGTTCCCAACTAACAGTCAACTCTCTACCCTAACCAGCAGGTACAGAATCCTATCTAACCGCACCTAGAATTCTCTACCTGCAAGTATCAAAAGCTCCTCAAACTGCCAACATTTGGGAAGTTTTAGAGTAGTAGGTATCATTTTTATAGAATGTAGGGTGAGATGTGCAAAGCATAACTTTATTTTCCTAAAATAAATCTCGAAATATTCAATCTAATAGAATATAATCTGGTCACATCCTAAAATTCGTAATTAGTAGTTCAGATTTAAATTAAATTGCATTCTGGCCTTTGCCACTCTGTTTCCCCACCCCTACATCTAAGATCCAGGATAGGGTGAGGGGGGCCTAGTGGCATCTGAGGATGGGAAGGCCACCTCCCCTGGCCACTGTCTGCATGGTACCAGCTCTGGGTGCTGAAGTCCCAGGGTCGGTAGTCAGCAGCAGAGAAGTCATTTTCCTGGTCTTCCCCTGCATCTGCACCCTCCTGGCAGCACAGGAACTTCTGAGACTGTCCCGGGACGACTCTGAGGCCTGCAGCACCTGTGGGAGGGCTCACCTGGGCAGGGCCTGGGGCCTTGGTGCCTTCTGCTTCCACAGCTATGCTACTGGCGGTTCTGCTCCGAGCGGCAAGAACCCCACACCCACACCTCTCTTTCTTGCTTCTCCCATTCCTCTATTTTCCAGAGCAGGCTACGACGGGATGTCTACAAAGGGACAGTTTGGCTGTGTTGGCTTTCTTTTCTACTGCTCACACATAACCACCACCTTGGTTTCTTTAACACTTGGCTTCTTGACTCTCAAGAGCACCCAGCTCTTTCAAATCAAGTCTCAGTTTTAAGACCATCAAATTTGTTTTAATCTATTTAAAAACTCAAAAGCTGAACACCAAGCTACATATTTTCTTTCCATTAATACTTTAAAATTTCTAGTTCTCTTGCACCTCTGACTGCATTTTTGAGCACTTATGAGGTGTCAGGCAATGTACTGTGAACAGAATATACAGTATCATTACCTCAATCTTGTGCCGTAAAGATGACGACACTTAACTGTCTGAAGTGGCTCTCAGCAGACCTTGTCTGCTGTCAGGCCTTTTGAACCAGTCTTCCACAGCAGTCAGAAGAGTCAACCACACACATCTCCCTGCCCTTAGCTCATCTTCCTCTGGCTCAAGCACTCCACGGGGGCACGGAAGGCCCTGTGTGATCGAGGCCTTAACTGTTTCTTCAAGGACAGCTCTTGCCACCCCCTTCCATAACCACACACGATAACAGTGCCGAATCACTCCTGGTCCAGGACCTGTGCCCCCAGGGTCTCTGCTCGCCCCTGACTGGGAGCCCCCTGTAGCCCCCTCCTCCAGTCTGACCCCCTCCAGGCCACACCTCCCTCACAACTGCAGGTCTGTTAGGATCAGTCTTCAGTGCTCCCTAGACACCTGAGGACTAGTAAGACTATGAAGGACCAGTCCGTTTTAAAATGGTCTGTTAACATGTCTCCCACTGAGCAGATGATGAGCTCTTCCAGGGACAGACATTTATGTCCCCATGTTTTTCCTGTGCCTTAAAAAGCACTAGCACAAAACCAGTGTTCACGAATGGATGAAGGAGCAAGTTACCAGCATCCCAGGTAATTCTGAGGACAGCAGTAAAGCACTAAACAGAAAACAGAGGATTTATACTCAATTTCTTATTATGAAACATATATGGTGAATTAGTATCAAAAGATTATAAACAGGGATGCCTGGTTAAGGGTCTGACTCTTGATTTCAGCTCAGGTCATGATCTCAGAGTCGGGAGCTGGAGCCCTGTGTTGGGCTCTACGCTGAGCGTGGAGCCTGCTTGGGATTCTCTCTTTCCCTCTGCCCCGCCCCCATAAAAAGGAAAAAAAAGTTATAAACAGAAACAACTTCATGTTAATTAGTAACAGCAGCAAATAGCTCCAGCTGCAGCCAACAACCAAACTAACAGAGAAATTCAGATTGGGCAATAAAGAGGAGAAGGCTGGACCAGTAAGAAGAGGTTCCCGCCACCCTAGGATGACAGAAGGATGGATGAAAACTACCGTTTTACTTTGAAAAGCTAGCACTGCAGCATTAACAAAATAAGAAACAACATTTTTATACTTCTTAAACTACTCACATTGATTCACTTACTGGTCTTAGTTAATTAGCAACCACAGATTTAGAAGTATCATGATTCTTGATCCAGAAAGCCAAGGTTTGAGAACAGATCTCGAAGAACAGATGACTGATTATAGAATGTGAGGAAAATTCTCAATCTGATTTTCTTCTAGAATCTAGAATACATTCCGTAATAATCTGACTTGACTGCTAAAAAGGCAAAGTGAGCACATTCCCCAGAAATCAAGCCGCTGCAATGTCATCTGCATTTATATAAAGTACGAAACAAATGCATCATCTTAGCCCGAAATTAAAACTTGGAAGTAGTCATTTTTCTTTATATTGTTTGGAATTAAAAACATATTAAATTGGCCCATTATGAAAATTCTGTTTTCTACGTTGTGTGTTTCAGACCATGTCTGTGTCTTAAGGCTATGAAACAATTTTTGTAATTGTAATAAAAAAAACAAATTATTGACTTTAACTTAAGAAGATTGTTGCTTGAATGACTAAATATTCAACCAAAACAAAATAAATCCTTCTCTAAATTGTATCCTACGTAAGCTGCTCATTTCCACAGGTTAATGCACTTTATGCAGTAGTGTCACATTTGTCTGTTTCTCCACTTCTCGTGCGGATGTCTGTGTTTGTGGCAGTGGGAGAGGGTCCCTAATGCACTCCGCAGCCACACGGCTCTGCAGAGCACAGCATCGCCATCGATGTTCCTGCAAGGAAGAGGACGGACTCCATGTTTAGTGAGCGTCAGTACCAACGGCAGAGTCCACAGGAATTCTGCTCTGTGGCCTGAAGACATCAATCTGAGTTCTAGGCCTAGCTTCCTGAGTCTGTTCATTAACTCTGAAGTCACTTAATTCGGAATATTAAAAAAAGCAAAAACAAAACTACCCGTAATGTCAGCACAACAACTCGTACCTAAAATAAGTCACTATCAAGGGTGTACTATGTGTAAAATGTAGGGAAAGAGACAGAAGATAAATATATCCGTGACAAATTCCCTCTTTTGATTATAATCTCTTTCAGGACAGTATTTATTTCGAATCCCAAGCAATAACAGGTGTAAACAGCAAGTCAAATTAAGTCAGCTCTACTCGTTTAGGGAGTAGCAGGCGGAGAGAGGAAAGGAACACAGTTTTGCTTGCCCCTTTGCCCAGGGTCCCACAGACAGCTATTTGGTAGATGCGGAGGGTGGGGAGCCTGAGTCCACGTGAAGAATCAGGCCCCAGCACCTGTGTCTGTCAAGGACTTTCTATGGAAAGATGGAGGTTCCCAGCAAGAACACCTGTTACACTGGCAGAGCAGTCTGTGACCACAGACATGCAAACAATAAAAAACCCTGCTCACCAGAGAAACATTATATTCAACGCTCAAAGCGACTCTAAGCAATTTTGATCTCACTTCCTCTTAAATCAACTAAAGACAAATATTATTCTATACTCACCTAAATGCTCCTTCAGGGTGAGGCTTTAAGTATTTAATACGCCTTTCACTGGCTCTCTCAACAACGGACTCATCTGTTCAATCCGCATTTACTGAACACCTCATGTGTCTATCTTAACACACTATAAGCTTTGGCTGAGGTCTACAAAATGAATACACAATGGTTTTAGCCCTCACTGAAATGAAACAAAAATAAACAACTGGAGAATAATTACTTGAAAGTGTCCCTGTCCTTTCTAAACAGAATGTGCATGTCTGTGCCCGAGCAGAGTGGTCCAGCCCCCCAAGAGGGGACAGGCCCAGGTGGGGGGCTGGCAGCAAGCCCCCCGAGGAAGCAGACAAGCAAGGATGGAGACAAGGCGCTGGAGCTCAACAGCAGGAAAGAGGTGCAGCTGGCAAGTGCGGGGACTAATCAATAAGTAAACACACCAAGGGCAGCAGTAACCATGTTTCTCACTACAGAGATAGAAAACTAGAAGAAACCGGAGCAACAAGTGTGTCTGAAGTCACAGTGTTCAATATACATAAATAAAATTAGGCTTAATGGCGTGTGTCTGTGCATGCACGTGTCCATTCATCCATCTTGCAGTCACACTTCCATCTGTCTCCTTACTCTGTCCGATGCCTGGGTCTGGGTACAGCACGTATCAACAACAGAGAGCACACCCAGGTCCCTCCTAACTTCCAAATACCATTCTGTGTCGGAAGGAACCACGGCTGATCCCCGGGCTGATCCGAGAACAGGGGCAAAGAAACTACAAGATGAATCTGGAACATATTTTGGTGGCAGAAAGATAAAACAGTATTTTTATTTGATTTCTTATTTTCATTTTTTAATTTAATTTTAGTTACAATATACTATTAGTTTCAGGGGGAGAGTTCAGTGATTCACCAGTTGCATATAACATCCAGTGCTCATTACATCATGTGCCCCCCTTAATGCCCATCACCCAGTTACCCCATCCCCCTCCCCTCCAGCAACCCTGTTTGTTTTCTATACTTAAAAGTTTCTTATGATTTTTCTCTCTCTTGGATTTCATCTTGTTCTGTTTTTCCTTCCCTTACCCTATCATTCTCTGTTTTGTTTCTTAAATTCCATAATGAGTGAGATCATATAATAATTGTCTTTCTTTGATTGACTTATTTCGCTTAGCATAATACCCTCTAGCTCCATCCACGTCATTGCAAATGGCAAGATTTCATTTTTTGATGGCTGAGTAATATTCCATTGTGTATATTTACCACATCTTCTTTATCCATTCTTCCGTTGATGGAAATCTGGGCTCTTTCCACAGTTTGGCTATTGTGGACATTACTGCTATGAACACTGGGGTGCAGGTGCCCTTCAGATCACTACATTTTGTCTTTGGGGTAAATACCCCGTAGTGCAATTGCTGGGTCGTAAGGCAGCTCTATTTTAACTTTTTGAAGAACCTCCATACTGTTTTCCACAGCGGCTGCACCAGCTTGCATTCCCACCAACAGTGTAAGAGGGTTCTCCTTTCCTGCAACCTAGCCATCATTTGTTGTTTCCTGCCTTGTTAATTTTGGCCATTCTGACTGATGTGCGGTGGTATCCCATTGTGGTTTTGATTTGTATTTCCCCGATGCCAAATGATGTGGAACATTTTCTCATGTGTCTGTCGGCCATCTGTATGTCTTCTTTGGAGAAATATCTGTTCATGTCTTCTGCCCACTTCCTGACTGGATTATTCGTTTTTTGGGTGTTGAGTTTGAGAAGTCCTTTATAGATCTTGGATACTAACCCTTTATCTGGTAAGATACTTACAAATATCTTCTCTCATTTCATGGGCTGCCTTTTGGTTTTGTTGACTGTTTCCTTTGCTGTGCAAAACCTTTTTATCTTAATGAAGTCCCAAGAATTCATTTTTGCTTTTGTTTCTCTTGCCTTGGGAGACGTGTCATGAAAGAAGTTGCTGTGGCCGATGTCGTAGAGGTTACTGCCTATGTTCTCCTCTAGGACTTTGATGGACTCCTGTCTCACAGTTAGGTCTTTCATCCATTTGGAGTCCACTTTTGTGTATGGTGTAAGAGAGTGGTCCAGTTCCATTCTTATGCATGTGGCTGTCCAATTTTCCCAACACTACTTACAGTATTTCTAAATGATGGCTTTATGATAATGGGATGCAGACACTGGGCTGAATGCACTCCCACAGGCCAAAGCATCAATCAAGGACAGTAACAGACAGATGATAACGCCAGGAGCAAACAGAAAACCACCAGTCACGTGTAAGACAGTGTAAGAAGTGCTAAGTGCAGTGTCTCAAGTACAGCAAGTGATCAGTACATGCGTCCTCCACCTTGTAGCCCACCCCCCGCCCCTCCATGCACTGCCAGAGCACTTCCACCACCCAGGACAGCATCTCCAGTCTCCAGGGTTTAACACAGGTGGGCCCACGTCCCCCACAAAGACACCACATCACTTTTAGGTGAACCATCTGGATACCTTCTTGACTCCTAACTAAACTGCCCAACAGCGATCATGGCTGAGGAGCTGCAGGGAGAGAACAAGGCACAGCTTCCGCCTCCAGGGAGTTTAAAATGTGTGGAAGAGGCAGACGCGTAAACAAACGGTTACCCCAGGTTTAGTCCTTTGTTCAACCAGTTTGCTAAGCATGTGCACCAGGCAGGGCAGCCGAAATACAAACGTGAACAATCTCTGCAGTCCAGAAGCTTACCTGTTAGTGGAGGAGACAAACAGACTAGTCATACGATGATCTCGTTATGTCTCTCCTCAGAGCTCAGGGTTAATGCAGGGAGCTCTGAGGCTGCCCAAGAAGGGTGAGCACCAAGCAGGTGGGGGGCGGGGGTGCGTAGCCCAGAAGGAACGCCTGGAAGAGGTCAGGGCTTCCTGGCTACAGCACACGTGCCAGCGTTTGCTCTGCCAGAAACAGGGACCCCTGGCATGGCTTTGGGCAGGAAACTAACCTCAACCAATCTGCACTTTGTAAGTATGAGTGTGGCTGGGTGTGATGCCGACGGCAAACAGGACAGCAGCTACCTGAAGCTGTGTGGGTGAGGGAGTGGCAGCAGCACTTGGACGGGGTGCCATCCCAGCAGTGCGGGAAGCCCTGATGGGTGGAGGGGTGCCGAGATGTGCGCGGGTGCTGCTAACCACGGGGAGACAAGGGAGGCCAGCCTCATGGGAGGAGGGGGTGGGGAGGGTGGAGGGCGCGGGTGCAAGGGAAGAGGATGATGAGAGCCTGGCGCTCCAGCCACCAGCACACAGGTGTGCCAGGCACCCACACAGCACACATACTCTCACACGGACATCTTAAACTCACCTGAATTTTTACAACCCCATCTCCTGCCAAAGAAGCCACTACGGAAACAGTGATTGGCAGCTTAGGCAGTAACTATATTTTCAATGTTCTATCCACTCTGGTATGTATCTGTATAAAATAGATAGTTCTAAGTCCCTAATTATCAGGGTGAAAACTTTCACAAACTTTGCATTCCAAACACTTCCTCTTCTCTACCTGTTTTGAAAGTAAAAATTTTTGTGAACTAGATGTGCTTCAAAAAATAAGACTCATCATCAGAAAGTATGGTTAGTCATCGTTCTGTCTGTAATAATGGCTTGGTTGTTTAAAAACTTAGAAGTTTTAATGGGGTAAAAAAGCCAATTAACACAGGTGCCCGGGGTGACACTAAGCCCCAGGGCAGCACAGTTAGCACCCCGCTGTCACTGTTGGTCTGTCATTTACCAGCGCGCCCTCCTTTGCCAGGAACGAGAAAAACACAAGACATGGCTCTTCTGAAGGGTCCTCTCAATGTTGGCCTCATTTCAGCACAAATTCGAATCAACCAACCAACAGCTCACTCAGCCAGGCCACTGCACTAACTAACCCAGCCTCAGTTACTAACCTGCGTCAGGACCAAGCTCACACAATCACCAGGAAGCAGGTGTTGACAATATGTGAAACACCCAGCAGGCCCTGTGCATCCCTGTCACCCCACGACCTCGAGACATCCCTCCTTCTGAGACCCCTCCCCACCGGCCTGGTGCAGAGCTCCTCCCATGACATCACCTCCCACCAGGATTTAAAAACATCAAACAGTTAAGTATTTCAACTAATATTTAATAAAGCTTTGCCACTGGAAGGCTATGTTCACTGGAGGAAGGGACTAATTAATCTTTAAACAGTATGTTTTGGGCTCACTTGAAACTTTTCCTATATACTCTTGAAAATACTATAAAGAAATACCCTGGCATGCTGATTTCAATTTATACTGAAGGTATTAAAAAAAGGAACATCTGATGTGTAACTTATCCCACAGAAGTTTCTGTGTCCTATGTTCAAAAATGTCATTCTGACTCAAGGCCTCAAAAAAGTTTTGATTTTGATGGTATTACAGTTTTAAAACAAGCCTCTCAGAGATGCTTGCTGTGGATGACTGCCCCTCAGAGAGAAATCCCAGGCAGTCAGCAGCTCATCACAGCGGGAAAGCTCCCCCCACACATGCAGACACACACACACACACACACACACACGATATATTGTAAAGTTTCACAGAAGGTAATTATTAGCTGACACTGCTGATTACACAGGAGAAGAGAAAGCCACTGAATTTCATGTTAAATTTATCATACACATGTTTTAGTTAATCCCGTTTTAAAAAAGAAATTTTGGTACAGTTGGTACTCCAAAGTCGACAAATCAAATTTTTAAAAAATGGTAGCATTCAGAATTTATTTTCAGATGTATGAGAAGACAATTAAGTTGAAACCAGATGTTTTAAGATTTGTTTCTGGGGAATATTTTTAAATAATTGTTGCTTAGAAAAAATTAACTATGGAGGGGAAAAAAACAAGCGGCTCCTTAAGAAAACGATCTAATCATTGAGCACACGTGGTGAGTGCTATGCCAGAGGCCTGACACTGCCACGGCCAGCACGGGGCGGCTCTCCGGGGGGACGGCTCGGCCCCTGGCAGCAAGCCTGAGGCGCTCTGCACAAGGAGCCAGCAGGCCTCCCGCCTCCCCCAGGCCAAGCACCCTACACGGCCTGCCAGGTGCTGGGGAGTCGATGTCCCCCCTCCCCGACCAGCTTCTGTCTCCAAGGAGGAGGAGCCACCGTGGCGCCCGACCGCCCTGCACAGCAGGCCTTCCCAGGGTACAGCAAGGAAACCAAGTGACCTTCCCTTCTTGCTGGCCTGCCTTGGAATCTCCCCCCACCCCAGGAAAGTCTGCTTCTGAACCCACATCATGCGCGCAACCTGCTCCTGATCTGGGACGGCCATGGAGGCCTCCGTGTGCACGGTCGCACCGCGGGTCTGTACCGCTCAGACCCCGCACAGCCCTCCTGCGAGAAGACACAGATTGTGGGAATCTCGAAACAACGGGAAAACCTCACTATCCACTCCTACCACCATCACCCACACTCCACCTTTCTCCAGTTCCCGTCAAAGTTTCAAAATGGGTCTTACTCCTGACTCTCAGTCTTACTAGACATTCCAGGCCCTGTTTCTCACCTGTCCAAAATGGCTTCCACCAAAAAGGCTTCAGGATAATGTGGTGATGGTAAGTACTCAGTTTTGCGGGCTCATACAAAGATCATGGAAACATCGTGATCAACAAGGCATCGCAACTTCCACAAATTCCAAAAGTTTTTATAGCCTCAGAGTAAGGGAACAAGGATTTCGAAAAATAAAGACAATTATGAAAATATTTGCTTCTTGGATAAATCACACTTCTTTCGTTTTTTAAAGATTTATTTACTTAGAGAGAGAGAGAGAGAGGGTGCGAGCGGGGAGCAGAGGGAAAAGGAGAGAGAATCTCAAGCAGACTCCATTCTGAGCATGGAGCCTAACTCGGGACTTGATCCCAGGACCCTGAGATCATGACCTGAGCCAAAATCCAGAGTCAAGACACTTAACTAACTGAGCCACCCAGATGTCCCTGTACTTCTTTGTTAAGACTTTGATCATAAAGAATTTAACTATACTGCTCAGAAATGATAAAATACTATGGAGTAGTTCTCACCAAATACGCAACAAATGATTAGTAAGCCCTCATCAATCAGAACTTTATGTAAAACTAAGTCTGTTTAGTGATACAAAGTATTTATTTTAAATAATAAATACACTCGTGTTCCTATTTAGAACACCTGCTTTATAATCAAATTCATATTTAAAAGGAACTTAGGGACTAAATCCAGGTTTTCTGGTGTAGATATTTGCTGCATACTCTGATAGAGCATTATGTCCCAGATGTTATCATTAGGATTGCTTTCTAACCATTTCGCATTTTGCCTCTTTATTGCTTTCCTGAAATTATAAGTTTATTTACATTCGCAGTGCTGATGAAGAAGCACAACTTTTAATTGTGAGCAGCTGTAATGTGACAGTGTGCAGTCACACAAGTGCAGCAACGGTGGGGTGCACGGCCGTGACCGACAGCCACACTGGGTCCTGTCGGCACGCCGCTGGACCACACGATTGTAGGCTTGTTTCTCTCGTTGACCTTTTCCTGATGAGGCCTTCAAACACTACGATTTGTTAGTATTAATAACAGTTATGCAAATACAGCATTCCCGAAGCCTCGCTATCTAGAGACCGACCATGCTGCCGTATTCTACGGCACGCAGGACTTGCGTGAGGCACGTGATCATGTTTCTAAACACATATTTAAACCCAAAGATATTTTATGGCTCAAGAAGGCAATTATTAGAAAAATTAAGGGGTGCTATGATTGCACGCAACCACAAGAAAACAGAGAAGCAAGTTATTCTATGGTAACATCTTAATATAAGTCAATAACTTTTAAAATATTAATAAATTGTCCTTTTTAAAATAAGAAAGCTATTCTCCAACACAGCCTTGATATTTCAACCCATGAAGTACAGCAGAGCTGATTCTATTTTGTTCTGTTATCCGAAGATGCCTCTACGACTATTCAGAGAACAAGCAGCAGCTCTAATTCACATAATGGCACATATCACCTGTCTGTCTGTCAGTGAGACGTTTGAAAGCATCTTTTTATTAGAAACACAAATCAATATGCCCAAGGGATTACAATAACTGCTTGAAGCAATTTGTATTACCATTACATCCTTGATGCTCTTGCTCTGAGCAACTTATTATTATGAATGGCATGAAAATGGCAGCCTGTCACAATTGATTTTTCTTAACCTCCTGTAAGAATTTTTCCCTCTTAAATGTAATCAAGTATCATCTTATTAAATATATCTCAAGCTAGGTTTTATAAAACAGTCCATTACTCAAGTTGTATTCCTTATAATTTAAACTTTCACCAAATATTATTATAAAAGTAACTGCTTAGTAATAAAAACTTTGGATTTGTTGGAAGTTTTAAGGTAACAATTTCAGACTGGGTAGAGCCCATGTCCCTACTTTGCGCCTGTCGGTGCGCTGGAAACACGCATTCTCGTTCTGAAAGAGCCTCGAGGACTGGCCTAGATCTCACGACTCTCCTCCATCAAGCAACACCGCAGAATCTGGTATTAATCATCACAACTGGATAAAACGTGCTACGTTTTACGAAGTACTCTGATAAACCCTTGTAATAAGCTTAAAGCTGTATATTCTGACTCTATAAAATTACCAGCTGAAAGGGTGCATGAACGTGGGGCACCCGTCAGCCAGGGAATCCGGCTGCAGCTTCTTTATCTGCCCGTGAACTCTCCTTACATCTCGGTTTGTCGTGGCCCGAGGAGGCGGTGTCTCTCGGTTATCAGTACGCATCACAGTGCTCCGGGGTGGCTGTACCCCAGGTTCCGATCCAGGAGGTCCAGGACAGAACCCAGGGGCAGCCTCCGTGCACACAGAGGTGATGCTGATGCCGCCAGCCGGGGGCCGCTCAGCTGGGCCACGAGACAAGGCCGTGTGGACAGAGCGGTGTCGCAGAGCAAGACAGTGGCTAACAAGCAGCTAGATAAAGTGCCTTCATCTCTGTTCTTTCTTTATTTTTTTTTAAAGACTTATTTATTTATTAGACAGAGAGAGACAGCCAGCGAGAGAGGGAACACAAGCAGGGGGAGTGGGAGAGGAAGAAGCAGGATCCCAGTGGAGGAGCCTGATGTGGGGCTCGATCCCAGAACGCCGGGATCACGCCCTGAGCCAAAGGCAGACGCTTAACCGCTGTGCCACCCAGGTGCCCCCATCTCTGTTCTTTAAAATGCGTGCTTGGGATAGAGTGGTAGGCATCTGTGGCCACAGGAGAAGATGAGACAAGTGATCATGCTTTTCTCCTCACTTTTCTGTTTGACATTTTCTTTCTAACAAGCAGCGAGAGAAGAACAAAATAGACAAAATGAAGACAAAAGGAAAAATGCCCATATTAAGGCTTGGGAAATGAGATGGGCAGAATGACAAGTTTAAAAATAGGTTTTATGAAGCAAGTAGCAAAACTGGTTAAATGGCAAGTATCCCTCTACTCAGTTCTGGGAGGGTATTTTGAAAGTTACAAATGCTGGTGCACAAGCACCTCCGGCCTCCACGGGGAAGTCACACTCACATCCCCTGACCCACAAGGGCGGCTGGTACTTTTCCCAGGGGGAGACAGGGCTCTGTGCAATGGCCCTCACCAACGACTCTACGCCTGCATGGGGCAGAGGGCAAGGGGGACAGGGGCCCTACGAGCGGGCCGTGACGTCTAGTGTGCTCCTGCAGGCAGGTGTGGCCACAACTGCTCGAAGTTCCCCCTGACCCACCCGCCCCACCACCTGTCGCTCCGGACCAGCCATTTCTCTGTCCGCGTGTCTGCTTCTGCTCTGAGGCTCCTGAACATGGGCCTGAGAAAGCCACATGCTCATTACTGGCTCCATTACAAACTGAAGAATTCCAGCAGCAGCTGGGTCCTTCACACTGCTCAAGAACTGACGAGGCTGAATTGTTAGGCGAATCCTCTCAGCCTCCTGCCTGCTGTGCTGTGCGAGCTCTCCCCACCGGAATGACTGTTGTCACTTGCTTCTCCCCCGCCAGTCAGCACTGCTCTTCCGGTAGTGCTTCTTCCAGCCCAGAAGCTCACAAATGAGCATGTCCCTCTTCCACACGCTACAGGGAAGGCAGGGAATACACGCACTACGGAGCGAAAGACACTGGCTGACGGACTGAGGACTGTCCACGTGTGTCCAGAGCCACGGAGCCAAGCCCTACTGCACACGGCAGCTCTTTCCAGGCTGACAACACAGAATCTTCTCTCCAGTGATCTGAGTGACTGCAGGATGCCCATGAAACTCATTCTTCCACAGACTACAGCTTCCCCTTTATAAACTAAGACGCTCTCTTCTTTCATGGACAGCATGAATAATCTTGTAATTTTCTCACCGGAAACAAACAAAATCAGTAAAATCCCAGTGCTTTGGGCTCCCTCCCAACGCTCCCAATCCTTGGCCACGCTGTCCTTCCCCTCATCCCCGACCTTCCTCATAGAGTCCCCCATCTGCTTTTGCATCTGATTCCCCCAAAACAAATCAAAGACAATGATTCTCCCATTGCTAAATCCACTCATCGCTTTTCATTTTTCCCGCCGATGACCTCCATAGCACTGGCGCACTGTGGGCCTCCACCCACCAGTAGAAGCGCCTCCCTCCTTCAGCCTTCCTTCCCGGCTCCTCTTCCTCAGCTTCAGCCCTTCGCTGCCAGCGCTATTCAGCATTTTACGAAGTTCCTGTTTTGTTTTGGCTCTTACTTACACAAAAGGCCTAGGAACTCTCATCTATGACCACACTGGGGTAGTCAGTGGTCGTAAGTCATTAAATAGTCCCCCTTTCCCTCCTTCTGCACTGGGGTCGGCCTGTACTCTCCTGATTCCTTCACCTTCCGTGAGGCCACTCCTTGCTCTGGCCAAGGAAAGGTGACCTGTGCCACTGACAGGCAGAGCCGCAAGAGTCAATATGTAAGCTGCCACATCTGTGTCTTCGTACCCAGTGATCATGGAAGCACGCGCTCAGGAGGGTTCCCTGAGGCACCAGGAAGAGCAGAGCACCTGCCAACACGGCAGACAAGTACTGAGGAGAAAAGCAGTCTTTGTTATAGTAAGCCACTGGGGATTTTAGGGCAATCTGTATCACTGCATGACTCAGTTACAGGACTCCAGCATAAATATGTATTTCTAGCCCCAATCTCTCTGCTGTCATGAAGCCACAGCAAAATCTCGCCTGACCACCGTGTCTGTTGCTGCCCCTAATACGGCACAAGGAACAGTGTGCTTCCCTAGAGAAGAGAAACTCAGGTAAATGATCTCATTTCCCTCGGAAATGCTTCCTTTTTATTTCCAGTAGCCTTCTCTGAAGTCCAGATGTTTGTTGGTTTAGTAAGCTACCGGAAGAACACTGAGATGTCGTCTTCACGTTACGTCTTACAGTGAATAATATTTTCTGTCTCCCTTTCTCTCTTTAGGGATTCGAATATCACATCATCTTTTCATTCAACATACATCAGTACTTCCCCTAGAGAAATCACATGTTACTTTTTGCCCACTGTAGCATACTTATAATGTTTCCTGAAATTTTTTCTTATAAATCTGGCAATCGACACTTAGAAGGATTTAATGATGCATGCAAATTTTGAGATTTTATTCTTCTCCTAAGAGTATTCCTTAATTTACAAAAGTGTTTCCCCCTCAGGTTGGTGCTCTGTGACCCACAGTGCTTTCATGGAGAAGCACGCACCACGGTGACAAGCACAGCCTCCCGCACCACATCCCCGCTCCAGAACCAGATGACACCGTTTCCTCCAAGGGTGGTCGTGCAGATTCACGACGTCACACACACACAGAGCTTTGAACAGCACCTTCCACATGTCAGTGCTCTGCCTGGGCCTCAGCGAACACAGTTACAAGGATCTCCAACTGGAAGGGGAGGTCTGACTGTTGATGAAGCACCAGGAAGGTACCAGCCAATGAACGAGCACGTCTGCTCCACATGTGAGGCTGACAAGTGACAGAGCGGGTTCTGAATCTGGTTCTGCAAAAAGTCAAAGATACCCTTCCTATTACAGGTGTGTTAACACCAAGGAAATTTAGTTATTTGGTGTTTTTTTTTTATAAGGAGGGAGGGAGGAAGAGGAAGAAGAGGAGAAGCGGAAACGGAAGGCTGATATGGGCAAGGAGAAGGTCTCCATGCCACCTGGCGGGGCAGCGCGGGGCAGAGTGCCTGCACAGCCAGGTGTACGCTGAGTATCTCAGGTCGACAACGAGGGCTGGGCATTCATTCACAGTGCACACTTCACTTTACAGGAGGACAGTACTGATGGGTAACATGGACCGAGCAGTAAGACACAGAATTAAGCCATTTGCCCAGGGTCACAGAGCTAGGTAGTGGCAATGCCTAGACTCCAACCAGGCAGCAAAGCCCCAGGCCACAGTTCCTCACCGCAGGCATACACTTGGGAAAGGTCACCCAACTACCTCTGTGTCCACGCCCAAGGGGAAGCACATAGGAGCCAAAACCTAAGGTGTGTGCACAACAGTGAGGTGTGGACACAGGCGATGGGAGGGGACAGAAAAGAGGCTACCCTGAAGAGTAAGGTGGGAGGAAACAGGAGTTGTGTTACATGACAGGATAACTTTTAAGATTTTAAAACTTAATATTTAAAATTAAAATTACCCTCAAAGTCATCCTAAAAGTAAAATGATTAGAAATGATTAAGAAACAAAATATATCCCAGAACTTGTATTTGCATCAGTAGAACATTCTAGTTTTGCTTACTAAAGAAAAAAATCGCTGTACTTCACAGAAAACATACACAAATATGCATATAATTCTGTCAATAATTTGTTTAATAATTTATTTTTAAATAAATTTAACTCTACGGAAAAAATAATGACTTGTGGTATATTCGATTTCCTCCAATTAGCCCAAAGTTGTAATATACATCAGCAGGGATAATTTTCCCCGTTATCACAGTCAGATTTTATACTAACATAATAGTCTTTCGCTTTAGTAAATGTGTCACACACAGACATTTGGAGTCCTAACGAGCCCTATTTCGTCAAGCTCCCCGGGACGACTCGTGTGACCCGGCGGGGGCAAGGACACTCTCCAGACAGGACACATCAGAGCCACTCTGCTGCACTGCACATGGGCACAGACGCTCAAAGGGTAAGGGGCGCCTTCCTCGTGTTGGGAGGGGTAACTGTTTTTTAAAATAGTATTTAGCTGAAAAAACGGACTACATCTTGTCCTTAGAAATACCTTTTCAAAGAATTACTTCATTTCTATTGCTTTGCAATGAAACGTCCTACAAAAGACAAACTTTTCTATTAATTACTCACAAAGCAAGGTATGAATCCTGGACAGTGCTCTTTTTTTGCTCTAGTTAGACACACCTCAGATTATATTTCAAGTAAAGAGGAGTAAAATGCACAGTTAAAGAGAGCTTCTCATAAAGTGGACATCAGCACATTCTGTGACTTGACTCTACTAAATGTATTAACCACATAACAGCAACTGTGAACTCAAACTGATTTTTTTGCTCCTGTGTGATTTGGATACACACGCTGCGCACACACACAACCACCTCTGGAGTGTAAAAGGAACAGCATCAATTCAGGAACGTAATCAGTCTTTAAAACTAAAAGCTGTTTTCAACATGCTTGTGAAATGAAAATAAATGAGTTCAACAATGTCACACTATCAAATACTATAAAATATTAATACAGATTCTTTTATTTTAAAAATGAATAATCAGCATAAAAAAAGAGTGCAAACTGTAAAATAAATAAATTGAAAAGGAGAGACCACACTATCAATCAAATTACGGGCAAATTGTATATCCAACAAAGAAAACTTAAGAGACATAGACACTCTGATCAACCAAGAAAAGGTACTTGGAAGTTCTTCAGTATGCACATGCTGTTACATAATACAGAGAATTCACATCCGAAATCACCAACATTTTTGAAAGTCTGTTTTTAGGTTAAATATTAAGCTAAAGTGAACCAGCTCTTCAGAACTGCACGTACTTTCTTACTGAAAGGGAAAACCAAGTCATTAAAGCAGCCGCTCCTTAATCTAGCCTACCTTATTTTTTGGATTGGATGTGTTCATTACACTTCGAGTCTCTTTTCCAGTATAAATGACAACACCTATTACAGTACCTGCAAAAACACGAAAGTGGTCCTTACAGAGATGCCTCAAAGGGTAAGCACAGAGAGAACACTTTCTAATCAATTGTCTTGATGGAAAATATTATTCACTACTTAATTTTATATAAATTTATCTAACAGCACATTTAATTTGGCTAGTTCAACAAAGTCTAATCTCAACTTTATAAACTCTGAGGAACTCAAATGATTTCTTAAGCTATACAAATTTACCTCCATTCAACATCAGCAAATGTACTGACATTCTTTTCACTGACAAGAGAAAGGGTGACATTGCTCGTTGGTTCACACGTGCAAAGAGCGCAGGTAAGTGAAGAGAGGCTGCGTTCTCAAGTGGTCAGATGCATCGTGGGACCTTCACACCAAGACTGCATCAGCTGAACCACCTTCCTTGTACAAGAGACTCAGGTACTACCAGGTCCAAGAGCCTCTGCTGACATTTTAGCACATATACAATTAAAACACGGATAAACAATTACATAAATAATATTTGATGTTGAATTTAGATGTTATTAGTCTTTTTTACTCACGTCTCCTGAAAAGTCTGGTTTCCTATCAAACTTAAGGTAAAAGAATACTAAAATACCCCTAGAACAACCCTTGGATTACAAAAGCTCAGAGGCACTCGCCTCTGTAGTATCAAATTAAAAACCACAGAGGTCTGTTTCTAAACTGCAGCTACGCATAATTTATATTCCTGGTTTTCATAAATTCTGAGGATGAGAAATGATTGAAGTAAGAAAGACAATCGCGCCCATAAATACTCACTGAGACAAACACCATTGCAGAATCCACTATAATAGTTACACAAAAACTCTTTGATGTCACATTAATGTGTGAAATTTAGCGTGTCGTAAGTCAGGACCCATAGAATAAATGTGATTTTAGTGATCTCTTGGATTTATATGAACAGATAGCTGCACATTATACCCATTAGATAACGAACCGTTTCCTCTGTGGAATGTTCAGGAAGACGGAGGTGCTAGGGCTGCTCAGCGGTCACATTCCCGAAGAGGTTACACATATGTCTTTCAAAATAAGCATTTCCTTTCCTCCCCCCTTTTTCACCGTGTGCTGTTGACAGAGCTGCGAGGCTGAATTTCCTGAGCCCCCGAAAGCAGAGCAGCCCCTCCAGCACAGAAGGCGGCCCAAACGGCACAGATGCGACCTTCCTAGAGCCCTGTCCAACTAGACCTGCAGACGACAGGTCCGTACTTAGCATTCAGGAAAGCACGGACTGCAGAGTGACCCGGTACCATCGAGGACTCTCCCAAAACAAACAGCGGCAGTGCTGGCATCAATGAAGCAGTAGGTTAAATGTGACTGATCAGTATTTTCTTCCTACTTTGCCAATTAAACTTAAACAAAATATAGGAGCGTCTCATGTTAAATAAGCTCACTAATGTTAAAAAAAAGTACAAAAACGGAACAAGACAAACTGCAAAATTATTTTTAATATTAGCAGAACAAAGAGTCTCAGAAAAGACTTAAAAATTAATCAGGCTAGAAAACACTGTCCTAAAATCCAGACAAACTATTAGCAATGTTGATTCTAAGCTGGCATTACAGTTAGAAGTATCCAAAATCCAATCTGAGAAATGACAAGACTAACAAAACATACTGCATTCAGATGCACATAATATTACATATAATCAGTATTTGCATCTTAAATATATCATACGTAAAGAGTATTTAACAGAATTCCTTCTGTAGTTTTCCTTGTATAATCTACTGAAGTCTGGTAAAGGCTCTCATATGTATTATCTCATCCCATTTTCACTAAAAAAGAATATTCAGTGTACTTAGAATAATGCATTGTTTTCTTTCCTGAGTCTGTCATGCTTTTTAACTACTAAAATTACTAAAGTCAGTACGAAGTACCTGCAGTATTCTCCATTCTTTTTGACAAAGGCCACCTACTTATGGACTAGGACAGGCTGAAAGGTTGAGCAAATCCGGTATGTACGGCAAATACATATATATATATGGAAAAGGGATTACCTGTTCATTTAGAAAACGAAACCTGAGAGGGAACACAATAGAGCACATTCATCAGAAAGCCTGACAGAGATAACGTGTCAGAGACAGACAGACAGACGGACGGACAGACCTCGAGAGCTCTTAACCAACCGAAGTATTTCCTGACTGTCACTTAGGAACCTGCTGGCTCCTGTGAAGAAACTGCTTTCCTTGTGCCAGTCTCAACAGAACCCCAAGCATGGGCTGCCCACTCACTCCAGAGTCTTCCTGCACCTGGAATGGACAGCGAACACAAAGAAGATGGCCAGCAAAGACTATGGATTCGCCTCAGGACAGCAACACGGAGAGACCGAGCCAGGCACACAGACTGACACTGCGGCCTGCACCAGGTCTGGGCTCCACCCATCGTGCCATGTGTCCAGGGATGGCAGGGCTGCCCCACCCCCTTCCCAGCTGCCATGACTGCCTACCCCTGAGACCCAAGGTTCGAGAAGCAGCCCACATGGGGTGCTGTGTGCTGCTGTGTTCTGTGACTCCCACTGTTCCTGCACCGTGTGCCACCACGCTCTTCCATGCAGCTACACCAGAGCTCTCTGGGTCAGGTCCCTCAGGGGACTGTCGTGGGACAGCCTCTCCTGCTTTCCCAACGCCCATCCAGCAACCTCTCTGCACCAGAAGCCTCACAAACCATGCACACTAAAGGCACGGGTGTGATTTTAAAATTTCTCATCTGTCGCATGGACTAGTCTCATAAAATATCGTGCCAAAAATTACCAAGAGAAATGAAACAACACAAAAACCAGAAAGAATATATATGTCCCGATTTTTTCAACATTAAATTATTTCATCAAACTGCTATAAAAACGTCCAAGTGTTTACTCTCATTTTCTGTATTTATCACAATCACTACCAGCCCTGGACCCCTGTCGGCACACACGCCCCCACTCTAGAGAGGTCACCCTGGACCGCTGTCGGCACACACGCCCCCACTCTAGAGAGGTCGCCCCTGGACCCCTGTCGGCACACACGCCCCCACTCTAGAGAGGTCGCCCTGGACCCCCGTCGGCACACACGCGCGGCAGCCCTGCTCTAAAGGCGTACCTCCGCTTCCAGGCTCCTGGCAGTTTAAGATCAGAACACTCTCTTGTCCACTTATCATCTGCCATGTGGCAGCATTCTGGGACACTGACTCTGCCCTGGAGGAACGACACTCACTGACCGACAGGGAGAGGAAGACGGAGGGCACCACAAGCAGTTGTGTTTGTCCCTGTTTGGTGACCCCTGGTCCTTGGATCCTCTGTGGTGTTAACGTGAGCCCTCGTTCCCACGCACTCAGAACTCCAGGACAAGAGAGGAAGGCCCACGTTCACCCCAACTAGGAGGCAACCTGAATTCAGTGGACACGTATCATTTAAAAAATTAGATTTAAAAAAATCTGGTCTTTCTTTCTCAACTTATAATCAAGTATAAAGAAGATATGAGCCCTTAAATTACTCCTGGAAACCCAAGGTCTTTCAAACACTGCTCACTGATAATATATAGAGTCTAGTAATAGCTCACATTATTAAGGTTTTTAAATAAAGGTAAGTATGTGTTAAAATATTTGAAATTAATGAAAAGAGCTTGCATTTTTAAAATGTCCAAACACAAGTTAAAATCAGAGGTGTCTTATTTAAATTTTTTTGAACAGATGGTTTTTGAGCAGTATAAATACTTTCTTGGAAGTTAAAATGCCTGGGTGAGCTGCATTCTACACATCAGGGCATCAGAAACCGTCCTCAACATGGCAAGCACATGTGACACCTAGGTTTGTGTCTGTTCTGCCCACATATGCAACTAGGAGCTACCACGTGTCAAGGTCACCTAGCGAGTGGAGGACAGGCGAAGAAAAGTGTGTGCAGGGAATTATCGGGGGCATCACAGAAGCCTTAGGCTCGGGGGCTTCTGTCTCTGTGAGGAGAAAGGACACAGATCGACAGCACTGGGGATGAGTACCAGCACTCTAATACACAGGGAACGGAAGACCAAATAAAATGTATTTTTTTTTTAAAGCATCTTCAATATGATGGAAACAAAATAGAATACAGCTCTAGACATGGAAAATGTGAAATCTGTAACCAAGTATCAGCTTATGTGTAGTATGTTTTAAATACTTTCCTATAAACTATTAAATGCTAAAGACTGAAGGGTGACAGCTGTCAAGGACAGCCGCCTGGATTCAAATCCTGATCCTGAGCCAGCCTGGCTGTGTGACTATGCGGACAAGGTGGGCCCGTGAAGCGAGGTTACTGACGACAGCACCACACTGAGCTGTGGCACCGCTGTCAGCAAGGTCGGCGCCGAACAGCAGCGTGGGAGACGTATGAGCACAAGATTCTGAGACTTCTCCTGGCCTTCTCCACAGTGACCCCATGGGCACAGTGAGTCTCCCCTTCCTGGGGTCTGCAGAGCCTGAGACCTGGCCTGCTCCCCCTGACTCTCTCCTTGGTGTGCTATCCTTACTTCTTCTCATTCTCTTTTGAGAAATTTTAAAAATCATCAGTACAAAAATCATGAAATACCTCAATTTCTATTAAAATTGTCCTATTTGCTACCAAGCTTTTTGTTAAACACAGAAAACAGTAGTATAAAACTAAGACCCCTCTCATCCTCTATTCCCTAAACGGTGCACACGTGGACTCCTACAGGAGTCTGCTTTACATGCTGCTGTGCACAAAGCCCCCCCCCACGCACACATGCACACAGAACTGCCCTGCCCTCCCCCGAGCACTGGGCATGAGGCCCCGGTGCCAACCTCTTTAGCCTACTGTCGCCCCAGGCCCTCACACAGCTGCTGGTGCGCTCACGAGCCCTTCCCACACCTTTCCACCCCTTTACCTGGCGCACCTGTTTGCTCCTCCCTCAAACTCTGACCAAGAAAGGATTTTGGCTTCTTTGTTTTGGGGGGTACTCAGCAGAGCGTAAAGTACCCGCCTCACTTTACTAAGTCGTCCTTGCCCCTGAGCTCCCCAGGCCTGTGCATTCAACAGCTCCTGGTCTGCAGAGGGATTCTTACAAAACCACCAGAAGGGCAACAGGGCTCCAAGATAGGAAGGCTGCTGGCGCTGGGCCACAGACTGAACAGACAGACAGCCCTACCCCAAACGTTCCCTAGCCTTCCTCCCCACCAGCATCCTTCATGCTCCCTGCTGCTAAGATTCAGTCTTGGTTACCATTAGCAAGTCAACTACTTTCTGAAAAGCTGATCATCATTTAGATTTCAATACCTCCCAGAGAAATTTACTTTCCAAAATGTATATTTAAGGGACCTCCCCCGTTCAGCCGCTAGAAATACTCCAACATCCTCTAATTTCACTCATTCACAAGAAAATTAAGAAGTTTCACCCTCATCCTCAAAGGCCCAACATGGAATACTTCCCAAGGCCCCCATCTCACCTAATACTTTTCTCCCCGACAGACAACCCACCACAGTGACCTCTTACAAATCCTACTGGGAGACCAAGGAGTGGGAAGCTCCCCCAAGTACCACCACTGGCTTCCCCAGTTGTGCTATGCCACCTCCCAGTAAGGGACACTGACAAATTTGCCGAGAAAAAGTAAGTACCAGCAAATGCGTGTGCCCTGTGCCATGGAGGGTGCACCCCCTGCCCCCCCCCCCCCCCCCCCCGGGGTCTNCCCCACTGCTCTGGGTCTTGCTCCTTGCAATGCACAGCCCACAGCCAGAGCTTGCCTAGAACACAGCCCCTCAGTGCCTACCCCACACCCGCCAACTATAGGGTATGATCAGTAAGGTCCCTGTGTGGCACAAGGCATTCTCAGAGACACCGCCCAGAGTCACTCCAATACACAAAGCACCACCTGTACGTGAGAGCTGACGCTAAGGAGAGAACTCACTTCATACCTGATGCGACAATGGTGCTTGCCCACAGCGTATTTTCTATGCTGAGACTCTCATGAACGGGTGGGTCACAGTCTTCCTGTTCAGAGAGAGAGAGGGGGAAAAATGGCAAGTAAGCAACTTTTTTTTTTTTTTTTTAAAGATTTTATTTATTTATTCGACAGAGATAGCGACAGCCAGCGAGAGAGGGAACACAAGCAGGGGGAGTGGGAGAGGAAGAAGCAGGCTCATAGTGGAAGAGCCTGATGTGGGGCTCGATCCCATAACGCCGGGATCACGCCCTGAGCCGAAGGCAGACGCTTAACCGCTGTGCCACCCAGGCGCCCCGCAACTTTTTACTTCAGATATCTGCAGTGATAAAAACAAGTGTACAAGCTGGATTCAGTTAATGAGCAGTGAAATGGCACTGCAGAATAAAGGTGAAAAACAAGGGAACTGAGACAGAGGATCCTGGGAAGAGGGCAGAGCAGGGAGCTCCAGGAATCTCTCCCCACCTGGGCCATGACTGCACGGGCACAATCTGTCTGATGGGACTATCTGGGGACCGTGGAGTCTGCTGCAGGCTTGCAACTGTCCAGGGGAAGTAGTCAGTTTGGTCTCTTCTAGCTCTTAGCGCAGTTGCAGCTACCCAGCCATGCGGCAGGCAGCTGTGCACCTGCTTCTGGAGCAGCCCGCAGACGCCAGGTGGGCAGAAAGGGCCCCGTCCTCCAAAGAGCAGGAGCCTATGCTCTCATCACTGACGGCTGCTTCTGATCACACAGGTGCAGACACACAGGCTGGCGGCCCGTGCTGTCGCCCCTCCAGCTCCAGCGACTTCAAGGGCATCGAGAGGGCGAGCGCCCTCTTACCCCCCTTTTGGGAGCCAGACATTAAACACTAGAACATTCTAAAACAACTGCACATATGGAAAAAAACACAAAGTGACTGTGCGTCCCCAAGAAAAAGCTCAGAAAAGACCTGAAAAGACATCAGATGCACACCTAAGACTGATAACCCGGCACAGAGTCAATAATAATAATAATAATAATAATAATAATAATAATAAATAAATAAATATAATGATTAAAAACCCAGTAAACCTTGAGGAAGGGGGTGAATTGACTTCTAGAGTTATCACATTATTATACAAAAAAAAAAAGTGTTCAACAATAAAGAGGCATTAAAAAAAAAACACCCAAAAAAGTAGGGCCCATATAAAGGAAAATTATCAATCAACAGAAACTACCCCTGAAAAAGACCTGATGTCAGATACACTAGACAAAGACTTTAAAAGAGAAGTATTAAGGATGTTCTATAAAATGAAGATGTGGAGAATGCCAAGAAAACAATGTGTGAACGAAATGTAAATACGAATAAAGAGATAGAAAACCTAAACAGAAACCGGAAGAAAGTCAAGAGCTGAAAAGTACAATAACTGAAATGAAAACTTCTCTAAAGAGATTCAAGGCAGATCTAACCCCGCAGAAGAATCAGCAAACCTGAACACAGAACAATGGAAACGACCAAGTCTGGGAAACAGAATGAAAACAGGTGGAGGAAAATTAAAAGGGTCTGAGGGAGGGCAGGATACCAGGGTACAAACCAATATATGTATTGTGGGAATCCCAGAAGGGGAAGACAGAGTGAAAAGGGCAGAGAAAACATGTGAAGAAGTACTGGATAAAAACACCCCAAACCTGATGAAAGGCATGCATGTAAACAGTGAAGAAGGTCAACCAAATCCCAGGAAGGAGAGCTCAAAGAGACCCACATAGTGACTCATTATAATAGAAGTTTTAAAAGACAAAGACAAGGACGCCCAGGTGGTTCAGTCAGTTAGGTGTCCAACTCTTGTTTCGGCTTGGGCCATGATCTCAAGGTCATGAGACTGACCCCTGGCATTGGACTCTGTGCTCAGCACGAGTGTGCTTGAGATTCTCTCGTTCTCCCCCTGCCCCTCCCCATCACGTGCTCTCTCCTTCTCTAATGTAAATAAATAAATCTGACCAAAAAAAAAAAAAAAAAAAAAAAAAAAAAAAAAAAAAAAATTTTGAAAGNAAAGCAGTACGAGAGAAGCAAAGCATTACATACGAGGGATCCCCATGGTTAGGTGCAGATTTCTCATTAGAAATACTGGAGGTCAGAAGGTAGTGCTTGGATATTCAAAGTGCTCCACACACACACACCCCCATGTCAGCCAAGAATCCTATATCCAGCAAAACTGTCCTTCAAAAATCAGGGTAAAATCAAGACATTCCCAGACCAACAAAAGCTAAGACAGTATGTGACCACTAGACCTTTCCAGCAAGAACCACTCAACGGAGTCCTGCAGGTGCAAGACGAGGATACAGTAACTCGAAACTACACAGGGAAATAAAGATCTCAAGAACAGTAAGTACATAGGCAATTATAAAAGCAAGTATTATTGTCACAACGGTCTATAACTGCATTTTTTGTTCCCTACATGACTTAACAGACTAATACATAAAACCTAGTATTGTTGTAATTTTGGTTTGTAACTCCAAATCTTGTTTTCTACATTATTTAAGAGGCTGGTGCATTTAAAAGAATTATTCATTTACCTTTTTAGGCACAGAACATATAAAGATGTAATTGTGTGACATCAGCAAACAAAAGGGGTGGGGACAGAGCTATAAAGGAGCAGAGCCTTTGTAAGTTATTGAACTTAAGTTGGTATAAATTCAAACTAAAGTGTTACATCTTTAGAATGTTAAATGTAATTCCCATGGTAACCACAAAGAAAACAGCTATAGAATATACACAAAAGGAAATGAGAAACTTAAAACATTTCCCTAAAAAAACCAACTAAACACAATAGAAGACAGTAATGTAGGAAATAAGGGACCAAAAAAAAAAAAAAACCACAACTATAAGGCACACAGAGAACTGAACAATGACAGAAGTTTAGTCCCTTCTTTTAAGTAATTACTTCAAGTATCAATGGGTTTGGGGCGCTTGGGTGGCTCAGTCATTAAGCATCTGCCTTTGGCTCAGGGCGTGATCCCAGAGTCCTGGGATCGAGCCCCAAATCACGCTCCTTCGCTGGGAGCCTGCTTCTCCCTCTCCCACTCCCCCTGCTTGTGTTCCCTCTCTCGCTGGCTGTCTCTCTGTCAAATAAATAAATAAAATCTTAAAACAAATGTATCAATGGGTTAAACTCAACAATCAAAAGATAGAGATTGGCATAATGGATAAAAATACATGATCCAACTATATACTGTCTAGATGCTGAGACTCACTTTAGATCCAAAGACAGAGAGGTTGCAAGTGAAACTACGGGAAGAGATCTTCCATGAGAATAGTAAACAGAGTGAGCAGGTGTGGCTATACTAACATCAGACAAATTAAATGTTACACCAAAAGAGCTTACGAGAGAAATTATATATAATTAAATGTTCGATACGTCAGGAAGGTAGGATCATAAACAACTGTGCGTCTAATGAAAATCTATAAAAATATACGAAGCAAAAACGGACAGAATTTAAGGGAGAGACAGCTCAACAGTAATAGAGACCTTAATATTCCACTCACAATTATGGCTAGAACAAGCAGACAGAACTAAGTAAAAAGAAAACTTAGCAAAATAAGCCAACTAGCTCTAATAGACAAACAGAACACCCCACCCAAAGACAGCACAGACATTCGTCTCAGGTGCACATGGGACATTTCCCAGGATAGAGCCTATGTCACAAACTAAGCCCCAAACAGATCATCATACAAAGTAACTACTCCAACCATGAGATAAAGTTAGAAATCAATAACAGAAAATTCACAAAATTGTGGAAATTAAACACTTTTAAACAACCAATGGATTATGAAGAAATCACAAAGGAAATTAAAAGATACTTAGAGACAAATGACAATGAAAGCACAACTTACAAAAACTTGTGAGGTGCAACATAAGTGGTGCTAACGGGGAAATTTATAGCTATAAATGCTTATATTAAAAAAGAGGAAAGATCTCAAATTGATGACCTAACTTTACAACTTTGGAACTAGAAAAAGAAGACTAAGATAAACCTAAAGCTAGCTGAAAAAAGGAAAAAATAAAGAGTAGAGCAAAGACAAATGAAATACAGAACAGGAAAATAATCCTAAAAGTGAATGAAAGCAGAAGTTCGTTCTTTGAAAACATCGACAAAATTGGCAAACGTTTAGCTAGTTGGACTAAGAAAAAAAAGAGACGACCCAAATTACTAAATTCAGAAACCAAAGTAGGAAAATCACTACACTTCAACAGAAATAAAAAGGATTAAAAGAGAATACATTAGCACCTGTGCACCAAGAAACTGGAAGAATGGATGACTTTCTGGAAACACAAAACCTACCAAGACTCATCATGAAGAAATACGAAATCTGAAAACACCTGCATCTAGTTAAGAGTTTGAATCAATAATAAAAAGTCTGATGGAGAAAAGCCCTGGATCCAATGACTTCACTGGTGAAATCTACCAAAAATGCAAAGAAAAACTAACATCAATCCTTCTCAAACTATTCCGAAAAATTAAAGAGAAGGGACATCTCCTAACTCACTCTATAAACCCAGCACAACCAATACCAAAGCCAGACAAAGACATGACAAGAAAAATAAACTAAAGATCAACATCCTTTATGATCACTGATGCCAAAATCTTGTAATACTACCAAAGAGAATTGAGCAAAATATTAGAAGGATTATACACTATGACCAAGCAGAATGCAAGGTTGGTTCAACATGTAAGCCAATCAGTATAAAAAATTACATTAACAGAATGAAGAAAAAAATCCACATGATCATCTCAACTAATGCAGAAAAAGCAAATATTCCATATGCTTTTGTGATTAAAAAATAAAGACTTAATATTGTTAAAATGTCAAGACTATCCAAAGTGATCTACAGATCCAATGCAATCCTTTATCAAAATCCCAATGACATTTTCTGCAGAAACAGAAAAACCCTCTTAAAATTCATATGGAATCCCAAAGGATCCCAATATCCAAAACAGTCTTGGAGGAACAAAAAAACAAAACTGGAAGAATCATACTTCTTGATTTTAAAACTTACTACAAATCTACAGTAATCAGAATGGTGTGGTGCTGGCATAAAGACAAGCATACAGACCAATGGAATAAAATGAAGAGCCCAGAAACAAACACTTTCATATATGGTTAAATAATTTTTGATGAGGGTGCCAAGACCTTAAACCGGGGAAAAGGGTCTTTCAACTAATGATGCTGGGAAAACTGGATATCCACATGCAAAACAATGAAGTTACCCTTCCCTAATACCACATATAAAAATAACTCAAAATGGATCACAGACCTAAATGTAAGACGTAAAATAACCAAACCCTTCGAAGAAAACATGGGACAAAAGCTTCAAGGCACTGGATTTGGCAGTGATTTCTGGGATGTGACACCAAAGGCAGAGGCAGCAAGAGAAAGAACAGACAAATTGAACTTCATGAAAATTTTAAATTGTGTGTATCAAAAGGCACTATCCAGAGTAAAAAGACAACCCACAGAATGGGAGAAAATATCTGCAAATCATAGACCTGATAAGGGATTAACACCCAGAATATAAGGAGAACTCTTGAAACTCACCACTACCACCGCCAAAAAAATGTTCAAAAATGGAAAAAAGACTTGAAGAGACATTTCTCCAAAGATATACAAAATGGCCAAAAAAGACACGAAAAGATGCTCAATATCACTAATCATTAGGGAACTGCAAACAAAACCACAGTGAGGTTCCACCGCACACTCATGAGGACGGCAACAGTCAGAAAAACCAACTAATGGTTGGTTTCGGTTTTCAGAAAACCGAAAATGGAGGATGTGGAGACACAGGACTCCACACTGTTGGTGGGAATGTAAAATGGTGCAGCCGCTGTGGAAAACGGTATGGCGGGTCCCCAAAAATTGAAAGCAGAATTAGGATTTGATCCAGAAATTCCACTTCTGGGTATAGACCCCCCAAAACGGAAAGGAGGGTCTGGAAGAGATATCTGTACATCCATGTTGGTAGCAGAATTATTCATGATAGCTACAACACGGAAGTAACCCAATGTCCCATGGATGGATGAATGGATAGGCAAACTGTGGCCTACCCATCTAATGGAATATTACTGAGTCTACCACACCTGCTAACGCCGATGATCCTTGAGGACATGGCGCCAAGTAAAACAAGCCAATCGCAGTAAGACAAATACTGCACGACTCTAGTTACGGGAGGTACTCAGCCAACAAAATCTCGGAGACAGAAAGGAGAATGGTGCTTGCCGAGGGCTGGAGGGAGCAGTAGGGGGAGTGAGTGTTTAACTGGGGCAGAGTTTCAGTTTTATGAGATGAAACGGTACGGAGGTGAACAGGGGTGATTCCCGCACAACATAATGAATGTACTTACTGCCATTGCACTACACACTTAAAAACGTTTAAGACGGTAAATTTTATGCTATGGGTATTTTACCATAACAAAATGAAAAAAATTATAAAGATTATGGGAATATTTTTAAAAATGAAATTATAAGTGGAAAGAATGCCTTTAATCAATTCATTTTTAAGATATTCAACTCTAATATAAATAAAATAATTTTATATTTGCATTAAACCACTATATGTTCTAATTTTTTCAGGCAGCAAACTAACATTATATCTTCCAATATGTAACTTAATAACACCACAGCACTCCTGGAAAAGTATAAAATATTATCAAAGGTAAATTATACATTAACCCATCAACCTCTACTTAGTAGCTATTATAGAATATTAATACCCTCTCCTTGCCTTTTGCTAAGGACAAGGGTTACACTTTTCAAATGTACATATATATACATTCACCGGAGAAAAAAGTGTATCTGAATATTTTAAAACTAATACATAACTGTATCTACCTCTATAAAGGCAACATTTGTATTTTTCTTTAAAATTATTATTACACTAGGTATTTTTCATTAAAAAAAGCTCACAGATAAGCTGTATGTTACAAACTACTGTTTACAGATCTCAAGCACGGCCACACGTCACTATCACAACAGCAATCAATAACGCACGCTCTAGTTTTGTCTTTAGATTTTAACATGTATGTTTAAACACAAAAGTATTTCAAATCTGTGAACTTTTCACCTTGATCTGAAGTCATGGTCTACACAGCATTCTTGCAATTTTGGTTATGGAGTGTTTCTAGAACAGAGAATTACAAAAGCCCAGAGCCCTGCCCCCGGAAGTAATCCAGGAAAGATTTCAAGTGTGGCGGCATATTGCCTCTAAGTGTCTGTGAGGTACCAAACCCTTCACTGTCCTGGCATGAGTCTCTCCTCTATAATGCCTCCTCCATGGAGAATTGTATTTTAAGGTCACAGAGAAATAAAAGTAACTTGGAAAGGAGGAAAGAAACTGAAATTTTCTAACGTATGTAAGAAACAGGTCTGTGCTACTGGCATTTTCTTTCCATTCATTCATCAAACCATTTCCTTTTCTTTTTTTTTTTTTTGAAGATTTTATTTATTTGAGAGAGAGAGCGAGCATGCGAGAGAGAGCACAAGCAGGGTGAAGGGCAAAGGGAGAAGCAGATTCCCCACTGAACAGGGAACCTAAATGCAGAACTTGATCCCAGCACCCTGGGATCATGACCTGAGCCGAAGGCAGACGCCTCACCGACTGAGCCACCCAGGCACCGTCATCAGATCATTTTCAAATGATATAAATTCTGGCCGTTTTGCTGAATACTTAGATACTTGCTAGATATTTGGTCCTCTGATTTACTTGTGAGGCACAACTAATCTAAACCAGACCAGACAAGTTTCCAAAATATCTCCCTCGTATTATAAGTACTGATCAGGTGCAATGTTATAATTTAAACAATTCAAGGGAAGGACTTGGCACATAGCTGCCGGTGGACGTGGGACAGCAGGGGCAGCCGCTGCTCAGCCTCTCGCATTCCGAGCACTGGTCGGTCAGCAGTTAACTCTTCAGACCACACCCATCTGCCCTCACAATGCCGTCAGAGCACCCTAAAAAAAAAAGCTACCACTCGACAGATGAGACAGGCAATGCCATTCGGTGTTCAAAACACAGGTGAGTGCTGTTTCTTAAAAATCAACCCATTTTAAGAACAGAGAGGGGATTTAATTTAACTGCGCCTCAGGTACATCCTGTGGGAAGAGGA
Source organism: Ailuropoda melanoleuca (assembly GCF_002007445.2). Classification (NCBI taxonomy): domain Eukaryota; kingdom Metazoa; phylum Chordata; class Mammalia; order Carnivora; family Ursidae; genus Ailuropoda; species Ailuropoda melanoleuca. The sequence goes on along the minus strand of NC_048231.1, from coordinate 105,761,047 downwards.
GAGTTCATTCTACTCTTTCCAACATGTACCCGGTACCTAAGCACAGCCCACAGCCTGTGTTAGAAACTGACGCCACGAGCAGAGCTGAGACCTCCTTTCACCGCAGCCGCCACTGGTCTAGTGCAAGAGCCAACAAGGGACACACGATGACACACAGTGCGCCACAGGCACACACACGGGCGGGCAGAGGTGCAATGGTATCAAAGAACAGAAAAGAAAAGGAAGTCTTCTAAATACAGTTCTTAAACTGGGTCTTAGAATCCAGGAGCTCCACAGATGGCCCGTGATTATAGGGATCTATGGGCCATGGACGCCACCTGCCTCGTCGGCCCACGCCCTGCTTCTGGAGACACTCACGTTTTCTTCTTCATCTTACAGTCTCCCCAAAGTTACTGCTTCAGTTACAGCTGTGAGGTAAAATACGCTACACACCTTGCTGCATTTCCTAGGTTTAGCTGGAAAAACTACCGACAATCACACAGCTCCATCGATATACAAAATACTAAGGAAAAGTATTTTTTAAGTAAAAAAAAAAAATCAGGCTTACACTATCCCAATAAAAATGTGTTAATGGAAAATAACTTGAAAGAAGAGCCAAAAGAGTAACATTAGTGTTTCCATCAGAAGGATAAGACTATCACACTTTGTAGTACTTTTAACCACTGCATTTTATACAGCTTTACACCAGTGGCAATCACATCCTTACAAGTCTTAGAACACCGCTGGCATCAGATCAAGCTCCCGGAAAGCAGCTAACACACCGTCACTGGAGTCTTTACAATACAGAATCCCTCTATACATCAACTGTTTTGTACTTGAATTTATTTATACCTGAACTGTCTCATTTCTGATGCACTGAGAGAAGCTCTTAGAATCCAACTCTGACAGACACTGTTGGACAGACAGAACAATCTATGTAAACTCACTCCTATTTCCCAAATACGGTCCACATGGCTTATCTTTCAACTGTATGTTAACCTAGGAGTTACAGCCACAACCTAGCAAACGGAGTATATAATCTGAAAAAATCCTGCCAGATAAAGTGTGACGCACACACTTATCATTTAAAGTATGAAACAAACTAAATGATTCTCTAATATGAAATGAATTATTTTCATGTATTGGGGCAATTTCCATGCTTCTCTACCCGCCCCCCAGACTGTGAGCTATGTAACTATGGTTTTAAGCTAGACCTTCTGGGCGCCTCACACAGCATAGGCGCCCATACCTGCCCAGGAAGTGAATAAATCAAAGAGTAGAAACAGTGGAGCTCCCCTCTACTTTCCAGTGCCCCTTATCTTTGCACTCCGCATGAAGCCAGCAGTCTGCTGTTATTGTAAGCTGTCCTATTTCGGCGGCACGCCTTTGAACCACTCCTTTAGGCCGACCTGCCTGCAGCTGCCCATCACCACATGACCACAAAAGTACAAATGAGTGATTTTATGAGCCTGAAACTCTTCCTAGGGGTCCCTGTGCATGGACATTTAAACATTACTAATGCACACATATCCTTTAGTACAACATTTTCCCACTGTGTCAAACTCCAAGAAAATAAGGCATTAAAAAATACACATGAGGGCGCGCCTGGGTGGCTCAGTTGATTAAGCATCCGACTCTTGATTTCAGCTCAGGTCATGGTCTCAGGGCCATGAGATCGAGCCCCACGTCTGGCTCTGCACTCAGTGGGGGGCTGCTTGAGATTCTTTCCCTCTCCTTCTGCTCTTCCTCCACCAGCCCCCTTGTGCTCTCTCTTTTGCTAAAATAAATTAAAAAAATATTTGAAAATATGTAAATATACACATATTACAAGGCTTTCTAAACTGCAAATAAAAGATTCAATACAATTTCGTTTTAGAAACTTAAGTTGGTTCTCCCATTACTTTTTTACAACTATTTAATCATGTGAATTCATTTTGTCTATTTCTAGCACAATTATGTGTTGAACACACAGTATCTGCACAGTTACTTTTCAATTCTGTAATAACAATGATGGACTTTAAACATTAAACTTTTTCTAGTATCAAGAAAATTATTGTAAAAGATAGCTCTTTACCAATCTCATACAGTACAGAATAAAGACTGGGAAGATGGGAAAGAAATTATCTCTCAGGAACTTTGTCTCTGGGTTTCCTTCTCTTTAATGTTACACAGTTTGCAAAGATGAAATTTGCTCTGGGGAGGGAGAAAGCAAAATGTCACCATTTGAAGCTGTTTTCTCAATAGTGCACTGCACTTAACAAATCGAGGTTTGCTTTTTAGAAAGGGAGTATTTTGATTGGAAAAGACCTGAACAATGATGAGTGTGCTGTGATTTGCAGAAGAAATGACAGCAGAAAGTGCATATAAAGAACATTAAATGGGAAGGCAATGTTAAAGGCCTACGAACATTGCTAGTATTTCAAAACTGGCTACAGTTTAAACTCTAAACTTCAAGGAGAACTGCTAGCTCCTGAACAATAAGCAAATCCAATTCTATCAATAATAGTAACATGAATCGTTTATATTACTCGGAATGTCACATGGTGAGCAGCTGAGGTTAGGGTTAGGCAGAAGCAGACACTATTCACCATGTGCATACTTAGAATACATAATACATGTATTGCCACAGGACACCTGAATTAATCTGCTCTGATTCTGATTTAATTACTTATGCTGTTATACAATATGTATTCTCTCCTTTGAGGTTCACATTCTAGAAAAGGAGCATACGCACACTACTTCTTTAAATGCTCACTTCATACTCCCCTAACTAAACTGATGAATTCCACTTTCCGGTTACAAAACCAGTTATTTAGCATGGTTTTTCCTTTCCTCCTTTTTGAAAGATGTACACGAAAATAAAGCTTTTTCTCCTTAAATACTCCAGAACCCACTATGAGTATGTATTTAAGAGGAGTGAAATAAAATCTTGTTAGCAAGAGCAAACAGAGGCCTTGGAAGGCCAGGCAGCTGGACAGCACCGATCAAGAACGTGCAGTAATTCACACGAGGTCAAGGGAGGTTGAGTGAACTCTAGGGCCTCGATCAGGTCCAAATCCCAAGACAAACTCCTGTGTCCTCCTCTCCTGGCTCTGGAGGGGACTGTGCCCTCTGGAACACTTTTCCTCACTCACAGAAACTGGAGCTCACAGTGTTTTCTCTCTCCCGTGCGTGCTACGTGCATGACCGACCTACAGGTAGCCCGAGCTACTCCCACACCTGGCCTGTACGGTTTGGGGAGGCAGTGGGGATGGCAGCAAATTCAGGTGACTGCCTACATCCCAAGCAAACCAGAAGTCTAGAGGACTCTTTTACATACATCAATTATTAAAATCTCTCGTCTAAGCTGAAAATCCTTAAACGGCTTCTTCCTTCCTCCGACAGGACCTTCAGGATGGAGCCTGGCTACCCTTTCCCCACACCTGCACACTAACTCACACACAGTCTCACACACTCGGCCACGCACACAAGTCACACACTGTCCCGCTCAGACACGCACTGTGTGAACTGCGCTTTGCAGCCTGGCTGTGTTCAGCCACACTCTTGCTCCCTCGCACTGACTTCAGCGGGATTCCACACATTGTCTAGCAGACATTTCTAACTCTTAGCAAGTGATAAGCAATATAAATCTGTGAAACAGAAAGGAAGAAAGCAAATAATATTCCAAAATATTAATAGTGGCTAAGTTAATAACTTTTTTTTTTTTTAAGATTTTATCCATTTATTTGAGAAAAAGAGAAAACACAAGCAGGCAGAGCAGCAGGCAGAGGGAGAGGGAGAAGCAGGCTCTCTGATGCGGGACTCGATCCCAGGACCCTAAGATCATGACCTGAGCCACCCAGGTGCCCTCTAAGTTAATAACTCTTAACTTATCGTACTGAGGAAGCCCTTTGGTAAGGCTTTTTTATCAAATATGCTAAATTGTCTTTAATTAGAAGATGCTTTTTTCATAAACACTTTTACAAAAACATATAAAGATCTTGGTTTTCTCCAGAACTCATTATACACTGCCTCATTTTCCTCATGGTTCCATGAACACCTTGAACACACTGTTACTGAAGCACTCGTAAAAATAAAGTTACAAAGCAATGACCATCTCCTCCACAGGCATCCTCATTTTTACATCCCCATAATCTGCTCATTACCCGGCATTAGCAAGTGCTTTCTCAAATGATGACAACTGCTCGCTAATCCTGGTACGAGAACAAGAGAGAAGCCTGCAGCAATTAAAAGTAAACTATAGTCATATACTAAAACCCCTTAAGTAGTATTATAAAGCATAGTATAAGCTGACAAAATCAAAAGTTCCTGAGTCCTCCAAATCCGACTGGGGAGTCATCGGGGAGAAGGGGCTTCAAGCTACAGCAGAACACCAGGATCACGCAAGGGATCAAATGCAGCGCACACCTGTGCGTGAGCAGATACCAGCCATCCAGTCACTACGATTCAGGAAACGATGCGGGTATCACAGTATATTAACTACTACCCAGACTCACACTGAAATAGTCAAAGTACTTCATCTTACTGACTCATAATATTCTCAGGGAGAAGGACCTTTTCCAGAGTAAATATGCTAAACAAAAGCACTGTACTGAGTATATCCCACAGAGAGATTGCATGCGGGAAAATTTAAGAACCTGAAACATTCTCTAGGCTTCCCCTTTTCAGTTCAAAGCTTCTGTTTTCATTTATTCAAATTTAAGGTTTGTTGTTTTTAACTTATATACACAATGAATACACTAGTATTTAACAAAAGATTTAACTTACCCTGGTAAATGTGCCTTCAAAACTATGAATATCCAGTTGTGGCTTCTGAGCATAAACATAAGCACTGATTGAGAAAAGGTCCTGGAATACAGAATATCTGAATTAATTACAACATAATTACACAAAATTACTTGGTAATTTTTCAATCACCAAGATTTTTCATATGTTATTTACCAAAAGTGATGGTTGGTTTTCCTATATTTTGTGTGCCAACACTACGTTAGGATGGAAGATAACTAAGGGAAATAATTTTTTTTTTGATTATATTATGTTAGTCACCATACAGTACATCCCCGGATTCATTAGTTGCGTATAACACCCAGTGCACCATGCGATACGTGCCCTCCTTATCCCATTCCCCCACCCCCCTCCCCTCTGAAGTCTTCAGTTTGTTTCTCATAGTCCATAGTCTCTCATGTTTCATTCCCCCTTCTGATTACCCCCCCTTTCTTTATCTAAGGGAAATAATTTTTAAGCTCAACAGAGGTGTGGCAATTTCTCTTGGTTCTAATAGACTATCACTTAATGACAGGTGTGAGTCGAGCACTAGGGAGACGCTCAAAAGCTCCATGTTGCCCGGGCTGTCCCAGATTCCAAGTTTAAAGGTGTGGATACACTTCGTGGAGGTTTGTTATACTGTGTTTGAGTATTCAGAAGTTACACGGGTACCCAAGAATTTAGTGGGATTTAAATAATCCTCACAATTCTGCATAGGTTCTATTAAACAATTCAGCAAACTCCTAAATTTACTTCCATGTTTTTCTTCTCACCGCTACTGTATTTGCTATAAACAACTGCCTCCCTTAAAGCCATGAACATATTGCATTTCTCCCATGTGCCTGAACCACATCCCCACGATCTGTATTTATAAAATCGTATGGGAAGGCTTTAAACTAATCACACATCACAGCAATTTTCCCAGAACTAGCTTTGAAGTGGGAAAAAAATGGTTTAGGTCACCCCACTCACGGGAAACAGCAAATGCTTAAACAGTAAGTCTCCAGAGATGACATTTAAGCACCTTATTTTAAGATATTTATAAAAGTACGTCTGCCAATTTAGAAATTTTAGTTTCTAAAACTATATAATTTTACTAAATGTTGTAAGTGAAAATGTATTGATAACAAATTTTAATTTTTTAAAGGTGCATGATTATCTTTACCAGGAGATCACAGAGAATTTATAATACTGAAAAGTTCCTCGTCTGTGTGGACTTTAACAACACCAACGCCCACATGGGATTCTGACTGCACTGTCCACTAGACAGCCCACGGAAGAGGGACTTTGCATTTCTTCTGTATGGTGATCCCACACATCCTAACGTGACCAGCGTGTAACTGACATTAGGAGACAAAACTCCAAAGCACACAGGTAGGAAGCATACCTGAGTTCACACGGGGAGGATGCAAATGATCATGTGGATGTAGTGACCTACTAAATTTGTTATAATCCGAATACGTCCTGTATTTTTCAAACTGATTCATGTAGACACAAATAATATTCTAAGTGGGTGAGTTACATCCACGGATGGAGATTATTTATACTGGAGCCTTTCAGAGTAAACTATTAGAAGTCTTTTAGTTCTTGATATTTCAGTTGTTTTTAAAAAATATATTCTTAATTGGCTATCAGAAAGCTGGACAAGCACAAGGCTATACAGAAGTTCAAGATATCTGTCCTTACTACAGGCCTGAAATTGAAACAAGACCCACATCAACAAGGAGATAAAGAACTCCAGCCCGCTCCATGCTCCTCGCCAGGGCCACTGCCAGCCTGCCCCCAGGACCCTGAAGCCACAATGCCCTGGCCTCCATGCTGACCACAGTTTCAGCCTCTCTGCTGCCCTCTGAAGAAAGACTAGGATTCCTCTTCCATTCCGTTAGTAACCTACATGTTAACAACAGGCACCAGGTACACCTGAAGATAACTGAAGATGCTCAACTGGAAAGTGAAAAGAGACAGCTAAGTTTAAGGTAAATTCTGCAATACAAATGCAGGTTTGATACAACAATCTAGTGACTACTGAAAAAACTAATGGAAAAAGAGAAAAGCAGCCACTCAAATAAGAACTCGTCAGACTCAAGCTCACTGCACAGCAAGGTAAAAGCCATGGATGGCGGGCCAAGCTGGTGTCTGAATAGGGTGGGCTTCCCACGTGTGCTGAGAGACAGGCGCCCCCCCCCATCTCTACCCTGCCCTCAAGCCCTCCTTGGAGCAGGCCTGATGGGGCGTCTGCAGCACAGCTCTCACAACATGGCCTGGAAGTCACATCATTTGGAACCCTGGACTCACAGACCCCAAATGCCTGCACTTGACTCTAAGCTGGACCTGACACAGTCTGCCAGTGCTATTTCAATCATGGCATAATGAGCACCAAGCTGAATGCAGGAACAGGCTCACAAACAGAGCTGGGACCTGCAACAAGTGCAAGGATCCACACCCCTTGGAGGGACATTAACCATTGAAACAGCCTGGATGCTGGCTGGGCCATCTGGGTTACCTACATTAAGCTGCCCACGATCAAGGGCCTATGCTCTGATGGGCCATATGAAATCAAGATGCTATGGGTACCAGCATGTGACCCCTGCCCAAAGCTGCAAGAGGGAGGCCCATACCATCCTGGTGACACCCCCCTTCTGTCTCGGGAGAGTCTGGCTGCTATTAACTTGTGGTTGGCATTCCAGATCAACTGCAGTTTGCATCAGTGGACCACGTGCCTGAACCCACTTCCCTCTCCTCCTCCACGGATGCACCTTAGAGTAAGGTAGTTTGATTAGTAAGTGCTCTTGCCCCAGAAAGTAAATGATCTCTTGTGGACCATTCCCCCAGATAAATGATGGGGACAAAGCGGTGGTGGGGTATGTAAAGCCATTTTGAAATGGTTTGAAGATTCAGATTTCCTCTTGACCAATTCCTAAACATGATGTGTCTTCAGGATTAAGTTGTATAAAAATATTTTACTGAATGGGGAGCCTCGGTGGCTCAGTCTCTTAAGAGTCTGACTCTTGATTTCGGCTCAGGTCATGATCTCAGGGTCATGAGATCAAGCCTCACATTGGGCTCCATGCTGGGCATGGAGCCTGCTTAAGATTCTCTCTCTCCTGTTTCTTCTGCCCCTCTCCTCCTACCCCACGCACACACTATCTCTCTTTCTCTAAAGAAAAAAATAATTTCCTGTAAAAAATGCTTTGTGCTTTTTTTAAGAAAAGATTTATTTATTTGAGAGACAAAGAGCAGACTCCCCACCGAGCATGGAGCCTGATATGGGGCTCGATCTCACGACCCTGAGATCCCTCGATCCCTCAATCTCATGACCTGAGCTGAAACCAAGACTCAAGCACTCAACCGACTCAGCAATCAGGCACTCCAAATGCTTTGTGCTTCTTGCATAAAACCCTTTCAGCTGAAAGTATTGGCAGAAAACGTGAGGACTCCTGGTGGCACAACACTGGGGAGGAGCAGAGGAAGGTGGTCACCCTTGCTTCTCACAATTGTCGGCAGGCTCTCCAGACCAGCAGGAAACCCTCCTGCTGCCAGTGATTGGCATTTGAGATTCAAAGGAGCTGCCGGGCCTAGAGCACATCCGGCAGCTGGGATTTCTCACTTGGACTTTGTGGTGAATGGTACTGACTTCATGGGCTCTCGCCAGGGCCTCTAAAGGGCAGACCTGGCAGCAGGCACGCAGACTGGTCTCACCCGGCTGATTGAGGTCCTAGAACAACAATACTGCTAGCACTTCTCCTGTAAAGACACCTTGGCCAAAGCAGTGGGCTGTACAGAAACAGAAACACAGACCTGAGAAAGGCCTGCTTCCAAGAAAGGCTGGCCCTTGGGTGGGGTATAGAGACGTGGATTTCAGGAGCATTCCCACCATTCCCAGATAAGAAAGACTCACTGTGCCTGAACGATTTATTCAATCAGTGTGCTTTATACCAAACATCTGGTTCCTTCCTTCTGGGAGTCTGGCACCTTGGCATGTGCCAGACAGAGGAATGCCTCCATGAGTCTCTCCTGCGCTTCCCTGGTAGGCACCATCTCACTTGTGTTCTCATAATGTGCTGCTGGGGGTGTGCAGCGCATCCTGTGGGAGTCCACTGGGAGGGGCTCCGGAATCTCGCGCCTCGTTTCCTCCAGATTCACCCCAGTGCCTTTCACTTGGCTGTGCCCCGAGTCCTGATGATCGAATAAATCATGGTCATAAGGAGGACTATGTGCTGAGTCCTGGGGCGGGGGGGGTCTTCCTAGGGAATCATTAAAACTGGGGGTGGTCTTGAAGATCCCCAAAACAGAGACTTCACCATTTTTATAGCTCTCATTTTCATTTTTTGTTATGTTTTATTTTGGTTTTGCCTCAGAACAAATGTTTTAACGTGGCTACCACACTTAGAAAATCACAGACTTGAAGGCATGAAGACCCAGAAGCCAAAGACAGGGTAACCACAACAGCTGAAGAGCGATGGGGGAGATGGAGACCTAAGGTGGGAGAGTGCCTCAGAGGGGCTCTAACTCTGGCATCCTCTCACCCCGACCCCACATGACCCACATGAGGGGTGGATTTCCAGCAGCCCAGCGGACAGAAGTGAACAAAGACCCCCAACTGCAGGGAAGATAGAGCTCGGAGTTTGACTTCAGACCAGTGAACTGCCAAGTAGAACAAAACCAAACAGAAAAACAGTACTCTTCAGAAGAACATAAGCCAATCCAGAGTGTCTACAATGTATCATTAGAAATGCAGAAGACACCATCCAAACTATGAAGACATAAGATCCACATTCAGGCAAGAATTCAATCAATAAAGACTAATTTTGGAGATGACCAGATATCAGAATTAAGAGATGAGAATTTCAAAGCAATTTTAACACCTCAAAGAATTAAAGGAAAATATTCTCTGAAAGAATAAACAATGGGAAACCAGAGCACAGAAAAAAATATATATTTAAGGAAAAAGAACCAAATGGAAATTCTAGAATTAAAAAAATACAGTATCTGAAATAAAGTTATTAGATGAACTTAACAGCAGATTGGAGATGACAGAACAGAGTCAGTGAAACTTGAAGAAAAATCAAGAGATAATGAATCTGAAGACACAAAGAAAAAAGATTTTGGAAAGGATATGGCTGTAGCGCCACTGACAGGGTATCAAGAGACCTAACATGCTTACAATTGGGTTCCTGGAAGGAGCAGAGAAAGAATGGGGAAGTAAAACTATTTGAAGAAATAATGACTAAAAATATGCAAAATATGTTGACAGCCCAGACAGATGCATGATGCCTAGAAAATACCTAGACAAATAAAATTTTAAAAAGGAAGGAAGGAAGGAAAAGAAAACCCAAAGTAACATTGCTAAAAAGCCAAAGAGAAATCTCAAAAATACCCAGAGAAAAATACATATTATATGCAGGGAACGACTATCAAAATAACACTGATTTCTCGTTAGAAATAACGGAAGCAGGAGACAGTGGAACAAAATAGAGTGCTATGGGGGGAAAAATCTGTCATCCAAGAATTCAATATTCAGCAAAAATATCCTTCACAAAAACAAGTGAAATAAAGATATTTCCAGATAAATAAGAATGAGAATTCACTATTGGCAGACATACACTACAATAAACGATAACGGAAATTCTTTAGATTGAAGGGAAATACTATCCAGTACAAATTCAGTCTTTAGGAAGGAATGGTGAGGAACAAAAATAATAAATCCTGTTTTTCCACTTAATTTTTCCTTAAAATACAGACAAAACACTGGAACAGTTCATATGCAGATATACTGCATGTAAAAAGTATATGAATGCATATAAACATAGATGCATACAGAAAGGGCACAATACGCTTTCAGCATAAAGGACAGGTAGGGTAAATGGACCCATCCAATGACAAGGTTCTTTCATTTTATGTCAAGTGACACAATTTTAACTTTTCACAACACTTCTAGTTAAATGCATACTATGAGCTCTAGCAACTATGGAAGAAATGCAAAGAGGTGTAACTAAAAAGCCAACAGATAAAGTAAAACAATTCTAAATACATTCAACTAACCTAAAACTGTAAAAGAAATGTCTGAGACACCGGAGCTGTGGGCCACACGGGAAATAAAGACAGCCTGTGAGGGAGGGTCAGGAAGAGAGAGGGAGGTGATTGCTGGCCAAGGTCTCTAAATGGTAGTGTTAGGCCACAGCAGTGGGAGAATTATCCTTCAACAGGAGAAGGAACAACTCTTCATCATAATAGGTCAAAGGGAGGAAAGATAAACACCAATAAGCATAATACTGTTCATGTATTGGTGGGAAACAGAAGGAATTTCCACTTGATGGAACCCCTCTCCAGGATCGTCACCTGGCCCCCTCTCCTCACAGCGGACAGGGGTCTTGATGGAATCCCTCTCCAGGATCGTCACCTGCCCCCCTCTCCTCACCGCGGATAGGGGTTAAGGGCAGGTGTGTGAGGAGCCGCAGGACAGCGGAGAAGAATGAAAACACTGGCGAATGGTGACAGGACCACAGGTGATCATAGACACGTAACAAGGGCTACAGACTTTCCATCTTATCTGTGGTTATGGTTTCACAGGTGTACTGAAGTGTATAGTTGAATTATGTGCAATTCAGTGTCTTCCGATTTTACCTCAATACAAGTGAAAAAAAACACACACAAAATGATTACAGGTAGTATTAAGGACCACGCTAGAAACGGCAGTCATCCATGCATGCTTCCGATCTCTGGCCTACGTTCTCAGAGATGCAAAACAATCAACCTTCCAGTCCTTTTTATGTGTTTTTATTTCAGCAATCATGTCCTTCTAAGAGGTCTATTTTCCACGTGATCTTTTCTCATAGCTTCTGTTTAGACTGTACTATCCCCTCAGATTTCTTAAAATATATTAGAGATTTGTATTTATTCTCTTCTATTCCTTGAAACCCCAATTTACCTACCTTGTCTGATCTCCTCTGCTTGTGGGAGCCTCGAATGGTGGGCTGTATGTCATGCTCTCTCACTTAAAGAAAATATTCTTTCACAGAAAACAGGCAACATTCCAAAAATGATACAGCTTCTTCCATTTCTAGAAAACATCTATTTCGCTGTTTATATTTCATTTATTTCCTACTTTAATCTAGGTGAGTGGGGAGCACACAAATCTTCTAGTGGCTGAGACTTACTGGACCTGATTTACTAATAAAAGTGGTAACCATAACAACCCCAGAGGAAGCACCCCGCTCTGAGTGCAGCAAAATCCTCCAGAACGAACTGAAAAGTTTGAGTGCGCACCACCCAGGAGGAAGTACGAGAGGAAATCAAAGAAACTAACCAGAAGACAAAGTGAAGAGATGGTGAGGTGGAGACACTTCCCACCGGTGATCCTCCCCAACTCCTGTTAAAGACAGGACTACCAAGCCTTTGACAGGCATATGGCCCCCACTGACAAACACAGCCTTCAGCATTCTGTTCTCTCCACCAGCTCTCGCCGCATGGGTGGAACACGACCAGAAGGGCCATGGCAGGAGGGGAGCAGTCACGTAGGATACAGGTGTGCCGAGTAAGGGGAAAAACTTCTCTCTTAATTTATGGTGCATCAGGTCAGGAAACAGAAGCCACTCCAGATCTCAGGAGCAGAAAGGGATTTAATATTTGGATTGAGGTCCTTCTGAAATCACAGGAAGGGATCAGACTCATGACTGAACCTCCAAAACTTACTCTCAGAACATGACCAAAATGGTGCTCCACGGGAAACACCCTTCAACTACTGAGTTCAAGACACACCCATCGAGTCTGACTCCAGGGTGCGGAGGCCACTGACCACACAGAACCTGCCACTTCCACCTGTGACACTGAGGGTGGCCCCTGCCAGCAGAGCACCAAACGGCAGAAGGAGACCTCATCCCCATTCCTGCCCTAGAAATTCTTTCAGAGTCTGTTTGACTTGGGAAAGCTCATTCACACACCTTCATCAGGGCCTGGAAAACACACACTGATGAATTTTCAATTTTCTAGAGAACAGAGATGCTACACTGGGTAAAGTGTGAACACAGCAGCTCACCACAGAGGGTCTGCTATTGCAGTTTACAGAGTATACGTTAACTAATAAAAAGTTATTTTCGAGTTAATTAAGTCAAGCTGGTTTACACAAGAAAAAACGCATTGTATAATAATTGTGGACTTAGGGAAATACAACAAGAATGTTTAATAAGTAGCCTGACAACTCGTGGGATAAGGCAGGTCTAAGAACCTTTCATCATTTAAATATTACCCTGTCAAAGTATTTTTCAAAACATGAAGCTCTTGCATAACAGACTACCTTTTGATACATGGAAGTAAAGAACAATTCTAGCAACAACCCTCATTTCTACACGCACATGAACATTCAGAGCAATGCGTTTCATCTAGTATATTAGACATCAAATGACTGAATAATGGCACAATAATGAGAATGTCATTCGAAGCTTTTCACGATAATTTAAAAATCATTCTGAAGTTTTCAATAATGTAGGAAAGCCTCTGCTATTAGGTCAAGGGCAACATTTGTTCGCATTACTTAAAGGTCATTAAAATACATCCTTAATCATAACATGTGGTTCATTACAAATAAAATTGCCTTTCGTTCAATAAAACTAATTAAATGTAAATGGTATTGTTTACTGCTATATGGATCTTTTGAAATAAATCAGCAAGTCATGATTTATTGTGACCTCATTGTTGTTAATAAATTTGCCTGATCACAAAAGCCAGAAACACGTTTCCCGAATATCTATGGGTGCCTGAAAAGCATGCCTTCTAGCCGCCTGTGTGGCAACGAGAAGCCGAGCCTGCCGTCACAGAGTCTGCAGCACACTTATTATCAAATGGCTTGTTCAAATTTTAATTGTCTGATCACATCAGGTGACCAGGAAATACAACAAAATCGGAGAGGGCATTCTTGGTGGTATCCTCAGTTCTTTAAGAAGAGCTGTAAGGTTTGCAGGTTTACTCCTTGGTGTCACAGTGCTCAGCTGATGATGCGACCAACAGGGAAGGACACCAAATACCCCCAAATCCGTTACATCAGAGACAGAGAAGTCTAAGTGAGTGACAGTTAGGGGGACAGTAGCTCTTAAATGAAAAACGAAATTGCCGTGCCTGAATCCATAATGAAATTAGAGCTTTTTCTCCTTATGAAATCTATACATATATGCCAAATTCTATGAAGCTACAAATTTAAATTGATTAATGAACCAGAAATTCAGTTAAACTTCCTTTTTTCTAGAATATACTACTTTTTGGTTTTATGGTCATATCAAAACTTAAAATGTTTTCATTTACTAGTTACTTTACCTAAATGCTTACTCACACGCTCTATCAAAGCACATCAACCATAAAATTTTAAAAAAGTACCATTACAGGAATTATATACTATAACTTTTAACTTTTTTGAAATTTATACACATCTGTCACTAATAAAAATGAAGAAAAGATCCTTATAACATTGAGCATAATAAAATGTCGCTTCCTGTAGATCACGGCAAATAGGACACTCAAAGGTACAAATAATAACAGAGTGGGATTTTAACTACTCTTCTAAGACATAACTTACATGCAACGAACTGTGCACCTTTAAAGTGTATGACTGTGTGCAACTGCACACCTGTACCTATGACCTCAGCACGGCCGAGCGGTGGGACACTGCCAGCCCTCCTCTGCAGGATGTTCCACTGCTGGCCTCCATTGCAGGGCAGGTGGGCTTTCCTAGAGCTCTGCATTGCCAACTTCACCTCAGGTACGCTTACTTGTTTGGTAGGTTGGGCTTTTCTTTCAGACACATTCTTTCAACTTTGCACTTTCCTTTCTACCACTCTTAGAAAATTAAAGCTACTACAAACGATTACCTAGTGCAAGGATTTCCAACTGTCCAAGCCAGTGACTCTGGAATTCTTGCAAAGGAGACTCAGAGGTAAAGACTCAGGGTGGGGCCCCCATCTGTGCATGACAGCAAACAGAAATCTTTCCCAGTCAGTTATGATTCATCATCTTTATTCTCCCCTCCCCCCTTAATCCTGGAGGGTTTACTGAGGATGTACACCAGAAAAAGAAAAACAGGACATAAAGGAGAAACTCGCAACTGAAAAATAGTAGCACCAACACCCCAGTCGGCTCACATCACATCAGGAAGCCAACAGGCTGCAAGAATGTCTTGTGATAAACAGGAATCCACTTCCACAGATAGTATGAGAACTGTAAGCTAGATGTCCTAAGTAATACGACAACAGCACAGCTTGATTCCGCCACATGAAGCAAAGCAAAGCAGACAGAAAACAAGGGCAGTCTGACTGAGTCTCGGGAGGAGCTGAAAAAGGAGGGGACTGGAGGGGTGGATTCGCAGGCTCCGGCACCATTAGGCCTGTGTCACACGATGTGATACTGAAGAACCCACTCGACACTCCCTCTTACAGTCTCATGCCCACACCGATGCAGGGACGTGACTAACCTTCCTTCTCTACAAGTCCATGTACAGGGGATGTTTTAATAATTACAATACCATAAATGTTCATTTCCTACTGACTAACACTGAAAGTGATTAAAAGAAAGAAAGCAAAGTTCAGTTCATCAATAGTGTATAAGAATTCTGAATGTGCATGGACCATAAGAGCAGGGCTTCGATGTACACAGAAAACAACTGATAGAACCCAAAGGAGAAAGAGTATCTTAAAACTCTTCTTTCATTAATTAAGAGAACAAATGGTAGAAAACAAGTAAAAATATACAACATTTAAACAACAGTTCCCATCGACTGGACCTAATGCACACTTAGAGGCTTTGCACTGAACCGCAGAACACACTCTGTAAACAGGCGGGAGCAATGGCCCAGAGAGAGCATGAGCTGGGCCGACTCACAAGTCCTAACCTGTACCAAAGGACTGACATAAGACATAAGGTGTTCCATGAACCTAAGAGAATTAAATAATAGCTATGTTACAAAGGACATCAGGAAAATGCCCCACCACAAGGTAAGGAAGCAATGTTTCCAAGTAAATAAAGGGTGAGAAGAAATCACAAAGGAACTAGAAAACATTTTAACAAAAAAACACTATGCAAATACAGTGTATAAAATTTGTGTGATACAGGTTAAGTAATGCTTAGGTGAGTTACAGCACTAAATAACAGAGAAGAACAACATAAAAAAACCAAGAGCCTAACTTCTGCTTTAAGAAGTTAACAAAGAAAAGAAAAATAAACACAAACTAAGTTAGAATGAAGGAAATAAATATCAGAACAGAAGACAGAAAATGAACAAACAATAAAGATTATCAAAGACACCAGAAACAGGTTCTCTGAAATGACAACTAAAGTCAATTAACTTCGGGTGAGACTGTCCAAGAAAAGAAAGAGATTCAAATTACCAACACTGAGGATGCAAGAGGGGATCCTACAAAAGCTAAAAAATAATAACAGAACATAATGAATTTTATACCATTAAATTTGGCAACTTACATGAAATAGATAAACTCCTCCAAAAACACAAATTTCCAATGAACAAATAATCTGATTACTATTTCAGAAATTCAATTCATAATTAAATACCTTCCCATAAAGTAAACTTGTGACTCAGATAGTTTCAATGGGAATACATTCAATACTAAAAAAAATTAATAAATAACACCAATCTTACACCAACCACTTCAACAAATACAGGAGGCAAGACGTCCTGACTCATTTTATGAGGCCAGCACACCCCTAGGTAACAAACCAAAGGCATTACAATAAAAGAAACAAATACAAACAAAAGCAACAAAATCAATATAACTCATGAATATAGGCACAAAAGTCCTTCCTAAAATATTAGCAAATCAAATACTGCAATATATGAAAAGGACACTCAGCATGAACAAATGTCATTTGGTTTATTCCAGGAATATGAGGTTGATATAATCCATCAATCCATGCAGATCATCTTATTAACAGATGCTAAAGAAAAATCTTACAATCATGTCAATAAACACAGAAAAACTTTTGAAAAATCCAATCCCCATTTATGATAAAACCTCCCAGCAAACTAGGAATACAAAGAATTTCCTCAGCCTGATACGCGGAATGTAAAAAAATCTACGGCCCCCATCACACGATGTTAAAAGGTCACATGCTCCCCAAGACAGGAAAGAAGACAAGAATCAATGGTTTCACCACTTCTGTTCAACAATGCATTAGAGATGGCAGCCACTGTGATACTGCAAGGAAAAGAAAGAGAAGGCTGTCTATGCACACTTGCATAAAAGAGCTATATTGTTTTCTTTGCACATGACATGATCATGGATAGAGAGCATTGTAGACAATTACACAAAAGCCACCAAAAAGACATGAACAGCCATTTCACCAAGGAGGAAACACAGATGGTAAACAAGCACAAGAAACAATGTTCAGGGGGTGCCTGGGTGGCTCAGTCGATGAAGTGTGTGACTCTCCATTTGGGCTCAGGTCACAATCTCGGGTCGTGGGATCAAGTCCTGTGTCGGGCTCTGCACTCAGTGTGTAGTCTGCTTCAGATTCTCTCCCTCTCTCTCCTGCTTACTCACTCTCTCTCAAATAAATAAATAAAAATCTTTTTAAAAAAAACCTGTTCCGTCTTACTAGCCATTATAGAAACACAAACTAAAATGAGGTATCACCACACATGTATCGAAATAACTTAAGTAAAAAAAAGACACCACCAAATATTAGCAAAGCTGTGGAGCAACTCCAGCACTCATGCACTGTTGGTGGGAATGTTTCACGGTATAGCCACTGAAAAGCACTTTGGCAGTTCCTGCACGCACACTTTACCACACATCCCTGACTTGTGACTTAATGACTTACAGGCTTCCTACTTGTTCCTGTCCACTGTGAAGTGGACAAAGGTCAGCTGCTTAGTAAGAAAGAGTCAATGTCAACCTCAACTATTACCTTCATCAGTCGGTCCAACAGAATCCGCTTTCCCTCATTCACAATCAATCAGTAAGTTATACTAACCCACACCATATAAATTATACATAATACCCTACAGAATTTGAATAAACCAACCCAGAACACTGAGAATTAAGACTGAGAACAAATCATCTGAGTGGTGAGCGACCTTGCATTGACTGAGAAACTGATCCAGAACAGTAGTTTGGACAATTTTCAAAAACAACTTCTGACCTGGGGAATGACGGAGACCACAGATGTAAGAATATTTCTGCGTCTATGAAGGGAACAATAAAAAACAGGACATACTTTGCATATATCTGGTTTTATCAACTCAATACCACACACCACGTGAGCATATATATAATTTTTTAATTGGCAAACACCAATACAAGAATGGGAAAAAGATAAAGGCAAACCAACAAATAAATAAAAATTTCTAGTGAACATGTGGGGGAAAATTTCAACCATACTGGAAAAAGGTACAAATTAAAACAATGAATGGTCTAAATTTTCTCTATCAAACAGATTTTTTTCTTCCATTGTTACTTCAAGTGTTCTGAAGCACATTCACCAATAATCACATTCTGCTGGTTACAGGGGTTTGGGCACAAGTCTTCTGGGATGACCTACTAGGAGCTGAAATCACAGGTGTTCCTTGACACACACCCCTGTTCTACTTTTCAGAATTTACCTGAAAAAAGGAAGACTTGCTATTTACATGTCTCCTCTTAATGTTTATATATTTGAAAAAGACAAAAACTAGGAGTTGCCTACTTGCTCCCACCCATGACAGAGGTGCACAACGTTAGCCAATGAGCCGAGAGGGGTTAGGAAACCAAGACCTGGGGCTCGAATCTGGCAACCTGCACTCTCTCCTGTGTCCCCCCCCCCTTGGGGTAAGAATGGTTGTTGTTGTTCCTGTTTTTTAATCTTTAAAGGGTTGGGGGTGGGGAAGGAGTAGGAAAGACAGGAGGAGAGACATATTACATGACCTGCACTGTTATGTGACCATGAATAAATGGACAAAAGAAAGAATCAGCAACTGCTCACTAGTGACCAGAAGGTTTTGCAAGATATATATAAAACACACAAAGGAATGAATTTCAACCTAGGGATCACCTAAAGCACAGACAACAAAAATACCTAAAGAACCAAGTATTTCCCAGTCTTACACAAGTCAAACGTATGTAGTTTCCAAATGGTCCAGTGTCCACAAGAATGAGGAAGGCTCCTGCTGTCCATGCTAAATTAACCATACACCTTATACGAGTAGCTACTCCAGTCCAAACCCAAGCAATCTAAGGGAAGTGACCAAGACTATACTACCCAATTTCCCTTGCCTTTACTAACAAGTGCTAGAGGCGAAGGTCACTCGTAGACCACCTCAAGTTTTCTTTACTCTCCACTGCCATTACCAGCAGATCATGTAGGAAGAATGAAGCTCCTCTCATTCAAATACATACTAACGTCTAACACAAGCACCAAATGGGCTCAGCTGTGGCTTTGTTAAAAAAAGATGTGCGCCAGCTTAGGAGATTCTCAGCATTTGTGAGAGATTGTTGAAAATGCTAAAATCCGTAAATACCACTCTCTCTAATCCCACCTCTTGCCTATTCCCCAGGAACAAAGGGACACTGGGCAAAGACCAGGCAAGGTGCTGACGGTGTCCTCTTCCTTTTCCCTCTGTCACAAGACACAGTAACACTCTCCCTCCTCCTAATCGAAGAGGGTTCCCTACTATCCCAAGAAAAGCAGAGTGGATGTGGCCCATCTCCAAAAGGAGGCTAACTTCATCGGAGTTCCACAATCTCACAAGCCATGGAGACCAGCCTACCACAGAGTTAAGTCAGTTAGCAAAAACGGACTCATTTATGGACTCACTTAACCCTGCCAAAAGTTCTCAATCTTAAAGACTACTCAATTGCGAGGTTTAAAAATAAAAACCACAAGGGAAAGGAAAGCGAGAGAGAAGAAGAGGACCAAAGTGTCGGGCCAACAGGAACACTGCAAACCACACCTACAGCAGGTCACATGCCAAGACACCCAGAAATTATTCTGGCATAATTTTCAATGAGCCTTTGTTAGTAATAAAAGAATCATTTTTAAGAATCAGTGCATTCAAGAAGCCAGTTGGTAGATACAGAAATGTATCTGCTGCCTGGAAACGTGCACCACCAGTGAAATGACGTCATAACTGCAAGAATGCTCACCCCCAAGGCCGGCAGCCTCTGCGTGCAGCTCACCGCCACCTTCAGCTTCCAATCGGTTTCACCATCAAGCTGATCAGTTCGAATAAAACACGAACCTTGGAATGAGACAAGAAAATTCCAGAGTCACAGGTGCTTTAAGACCATCATTGTGCAGCACAGTGGGATACAGAAATGACCTATCTAGAGATGCACATAAATAAAAATCCTTAAAAGCCTTTATACGGTTGATTCACAAACAAGTGTGCTGAGAAGATACAGGTCACTAACTAATCACTCACCTGCTATGTGGTGTCCTTGCCTACTGAGGCTTAATATTAATTAGTGCTTTATTTTAGAAAAACTACTTTGATCATTTCTACCTTTAATTCATGTTTTAATAATAAAATAATAAGTAAATATACAAAAATATCCAAGAGTATGCCATAACTTTGCTAATAAATTATCTGATGTACCACCATTAAACATACGTTCAATAATAAAACCACAGCTAAAATGCCAAAACACAGGTAAGATCTATTGTCCTATTATAACACTATCAAATTTTAAACATGAAAAAATATTAAATAACAAAACTGCATTCACCCTTCGACCATGCTATCACACCATTTCTCAGAACCTATCCTAAGACAGAACAGCAAAACACAAAGTGACATACGTACAAGATGATCTTGCAAACATTATCGTAACAAAAGGCTGGGAACAGATAATGTGAGAATTAAGTAAAAGGAAGCACAAGCAGCCATATAAGAAAGACAGGATGGAAGACAGGGTACAGACAAGAGACAGGGAGCAAGAGAGGGACAGAGAGAGTGAGGGAGAGGCGGGGGGGGGGGGGGGGGGGAGNGGGGGGAGCAGAGGAAAGGGAGGGAGGAAGAGAAAGAGAGAAATGAGGAAGACCTCAATTTTTACTGTGGGTGATCTGCAGGGTGTACATCGTAAAGTGAGGAAAGCAAGGTGTAAATGCTGTGCGTGGAGTAAAACCTTCCCCTGAAAAGCCAGGCGGGAGAGGCACGGAGTGTGCAGGTGTGGACATGGGGATGACTTCTGCAGAAGGAGGAAGGCAGGAAGGGACTGTTTTATACTGCTCACTCTGAAATCACACGTTTTACATAATTAAAAAACCAAATTACATCAAACTTTTAAAAAGCAATCCCTAAAAACAAGCATATAAAACAAAATAATAGCAGCAGTTTCATCACCAAATATATTCAAGTGACTTAATAAAAGAAACTGGTTCCCGAAAGCCCCAGGAGCATCTGTACTAGTGAGCTACGCCAAGTGACCTTGTAACAACTGCAAGACCCCTGACAAGACTGTGCATGTGCCCGGCCCCACACAGCCTGCCCTCCCGCCTCCTAACACTGCCGTCACTTGCACTTCCTCGCTCTGACCTGGAGTTATCTCCCAAATGTACGTGCTCAAGGCTCAAGGCGCTACGGCTGAGCCTTGGCCATGCTGGGTGTGTCTTCACCGCCGCTGTTTATCGACAGGCCCGCCTTGCCCTCCCTGGTTTGCATGTCACTGACTGACCACTCACGATCCAGCCAACCATCTCCCCTTCCCCTTGTGGGTCCTGCAACCCTGGCTCCTGGATCCAGAGCCCAGCTCACACTCCAAGGACCCTCAGCAATGCTGCCCAGCTGCCATCAAGAGGCACCATGTCCGGGCTCTGCTTGGCTTTGATACCATCAGCCCTTTGTGCTCAAAGCCCAAACTCATGACTGCCGTACGGGCTGAAGAAAGTGGAAGGAAGTCTATCCCTCCTTTCACCTTTAGCTAGAATACAACGTAAAAGGAGAGGCATCTGCTCTTCAGATTTGGTCTGGTCACCTGGTGAAACAGCTCCTGGAAGAAAGCACTGACTCACTGTTGTAATTTATCCACATTTCAAGACAATGAGTTGGCCCCCCGCCGTGCTCAGAAGACCAATTAGGCATGTGCCTACACGTGTGCATGCACATGTATGTGCTGCATGTGCTGCAGTAATTGAGAAGTCTCACTGCAATGCCGTTACTGTTACCACCGAATCTCGAGCTGACCTACTGTTGGGGGGTGGGGATCTGATTTCCAGAGTCACCACATTATAAAGATTAAAATGTCCAGTGTTCAACAAAAATCAACAGGCACATAAAGGAACAGGAGAGTACAGCCAATTTAAAAGGGAAAAAGGAGGTGCCTGGGTGGTCAGTTGGTTAAGCATCTGCCTTCGGCTCAGGTCATGATCTCGGGATCCTGGGTTAGAGCCCCGCATTAGGCTCCCTGCTCAGCAGGGAGTCTGCTTCTCCCTCTCCCTCTGCCCCTCACCCCTGCTCATGATCTCTCTGACACACTTTCTCTCTCAAATAAATAAAATCTTAAAAAAATATAAAGGAAAAAAAAAGATAAACAGATATGGTCCCTGAAGAAGACCTGATGTCAGATCTACTAGACAAAGACGAGTCTAAAAGATGCTCAAAGAACTGAAGAGAGATGTAAGAAAAGTCAAGAAAACAAATTATAAACAAAATGGAACCAATAAAGAGAGAGAAAACATAAAAAGCAAAAGAAATTCAAGAACTGACAAGTACAGTAAGTGCAATGAACAATTCCCTGGAGGGAGCTGAAGGCAGAAGGAAGGATCAGCAAACTTGAAGACAGGACAGAAATGGTCCAGCCTGAGGGACAGAGAAAAAAAAACTGAAAAACCGCAAGCAGACACAGAGGGATCTGTGGGCCCCAGCACTCAAATCAGCATACACACTGTGGGAGTCCCAGCAGGACTGGAGACAAAGGGGCGAAGAGACTACTTGGAGAAATAATTACTGAAAACATCCCAGATGTGATGAGAGACATGCAGGTAAGCATCTAAGAAGCACAAAGAGGGTCAAGTCCAAGGAAGACACAGAGACGCACTCCGAGACATATTATAACCAGACTTTCAGAAAACAAAGAGAGAACCATGAAAGCAGCAAGAGAGAAGAGACTCATCACATCCCAGGTATCCTCAGTAAGATTATCTGCAGATTTTTCATCAGAAACTTTGGTCAAAATGCTGTAAGAAAAACCTGTCAACTGAGAATCCTATATCCAGCAAAACTGTGCTGCAAAGTGAGAGAGAAACCAAGACATTGCCAGACAAGCAAAAACTGCGGGAGTCAGTGACCACTGGACCTTTCCTGCAAGAGCCGCTCCCAGGAGTCGGACAGGCACAGAGAAGCCGTGTGCGAAGTAAGGTTTCAGGCAGGGCTAACATGTGACCAATTATAAAAGCTAAAAACCCAAATGTAAGACCTAAAACTATAAAACCCTTGGAAGAATACTAAGGACAAATGCCTCAGGACATTGGATTTGGCAGTGATTTCTTGGATTCGACAACAAAGGCACAGTTAACAAAAGAAAAAATTGACAAATTTGACGTTGAACAGAACTACAAATGTTGTACATCAAGAGACATAATCCACAGAGGAAAAAGGCAACTCACGGAATGAGAAAAAATACTTGTGAGTTATGTATCTGATAAGGGATTAACATCAGGAATATAAAGAATTCCCAAAGCTCACCAAACAAACAGAACCTGGTGCAAAAAAGGGCAAAGGACTTGAACAGATGTCTCTCCAAAGAAGATGTCCAGGTGGCCGGCCATTAGGCACTGAAAATATGCTCAACATCACTAAATATTAGGGACTTAGAAATCCAAAGTATGCGCTCCCACCTCATAACCATTGTGACGGCTACTACTGAAAAATCAGGGGTGCACTCGGGTGGCTCAGTCGGTTAGGTGTCCGACTCTTGATCTCAGCTCAGGTCTTGATCTCGGGGTTGTGAGGTCAAGCCCCACATTGGGGGTGGGGGGAAGAAAAAGATAAAAAGAGAATCCAGAAAACAACAGGTGTTGGTGAGATGTGGAGAAACTAGACCCCTGTGCACTGTTGGTGGGAATGCAAAATGGTACGGCCATGTGGAAGACAGTATGACGGTCCTCAAAAAATTAAAAACAGAACTACCATATGAAGCAGCGATATGTATACTGCAGGGAATATACCCAAAAGAATCAAAAGGAGAGTCTCAGAGAGAGATTCGCGTCACGTTCATAGCCGCAATATTCACAACAGCTAAAGTGTGGAAGAAACCCCCACGTTCACTGATGAATGAATGATGAACAAAATGTGCTCTGTCCACACAAAAGAATATTATCAACCTTACAAAGGAAGGAAATTGTGCAATATGATACAACACGGGCGAACGTCGAGGACATTGTGCTACGGGAAACGAGCCACTCACAAAAACACAAATACTGCAGGATTCCACTTATGTGAGGTTCTTAGAGGAGTCACAGTCAGACACACAGTAGAATGGTGGTTGCCACTGGCTGAGAGAAGGGGAGAATGAGGAGTTATGTTTTAATGGCACAGAGTTTCTGCTCTTCAAGATGAGAAGTTACAGGGACAGATTATAGGGGTAGATGCACAACAATGTGAATGTATTTAATAAAATATCACTAACCAATATATTTAAAATTGGTTAAATGGGGCACCTAGGTGGTCAGTGAGTTAAGCATCTGCCTTTGGCTCAGGTCATGATCTCAGGGTCCTAGGATCAAGCCCCATGTTGGGCGCTCTGCTCAGCAGGGAGTCTGCCTCACTCTCTGCCCCTCCCCCTTCTCGTGCTTGTGCTCTCGCACTCTTTCTCACAAAAAATAAATTAAAAATCTTTAAAAAAATGGTTAAGATGGTGCAATACTGTGACTTATGAGAAATCTGTATTTCATCAGATGATTCAGGTGACCAAATACATATATTTCTCATAAGTATGTGGTCCTCATCCATGGTTCTAGCTCTCTGCTCCCCAAACCCTCAAAATTTTCTAAGCGTTGAGAGTGACAAAGGTGTCTTTTGTTAAGGATGGTGACTTCTGGAACCCACTCACTCAAGGGCAGGGGCTGCTGCCAGGAGGTCCAACCATGTGATCAGAGGGCTGGAACTTTCAGCCCCACGCCTGACCTCTGGCGGGGGGAAGGGGCCTGGAGGTTCAATCAGCCAGTGGCCAATGATTTAATCGATGGTGGCCATGCAAAGAAACCTCCATAAAACCCCAAAGGACTGGGTTCAGAAGCTTCTGGATTGGTGAACACCTGGAGATTGGAAAGAGAGGCTGTCAGGAGAGGGCATGGAAGTTCCACACCCTTTCCCCAGACCTCTCCCTGTGCACCTCCCCATCTGGCTGTTGGTTCTTACCCTCTGTCATATCCTTTAACAAACAGGTGAACGTGAGCGTTTCCCTGAGTTCTGTGAGCCGCTGCAGCCAATTATGGACGAGGTCACTGGAACCCCCAATCTGCAGCCAGTTGGTCAGAAGCACAAGTCACAGCCTGGGACTTCTGACTAGCGTCTGAATTCGGGGGGCAGGAGGCAGTCTTATAGGACTGAGCTCGTAACCTCTGGGATCGTATGCTATTTCCAAGGTAGACAGTGTCAGAATTGAGTTGAATTCTCAGACACCTTGCTGGTATCCTGAAAATTGCTTAGCCTTGTGTGTGTGGAAATCTCTCTATCCCACCTTGGACTGCGTCCAGGAACTCTAAAAGAGGTAATAAATTTTATATTATGTGTATTTTAACACAGTAACAAAAAGGATACATTTAAAAATTAAAACCATTCACCAGCCTTGAAAAAAAAAAGACGGCAATCAAGACGGTGTGGTTCTGGTGAAGGAGCACACACATCAGTGGTGCAGAACAGAGCCCAGAAATAAGCCCCCATTTACACAGTCAGCTGCAGCAAAGGAGCAGAAACCGTCTCTCCAGGAAATGGCGCTGCAACCAGCAAATACCCACACAACAACCGCATCCAGACAGACCTTACAGCCGTCTCAAAACTTAACTCAAAATGGGCCACAGACCTACATGTAAAATGCAAAACTATACAAGTCCTGGACGAAAACACAGGAGAAAACCCAGGTGACCCTAGTGTAGCGTGGTGACCACTTTTCAGATATGACACCGAAGGCGCGATCCAAGAGAGAAAAATGCAATGAGCTGGACTTAACTAAAATTCAAAACTTCTGTTCTGCAAAAGACAGTATCAAGAGAATGAGAGAAGACAAACCACAGACTGGGAGGGAGAATGTTCGCAAAACACACAGCTGACAAAGGACTGTTATTCAAAATATACGAAGAACTCTTACAACTCAAAAATAAGAAAACATCCTGATTAAAAGATGGGCTAAATACCTCAACAAAGAAGACACACGGAGGGCAAATAAGCACACGGACAGGGGTGCCACATCATCCCGTGTCATCAGGAAAACAACTTACGATCACAAGGAGACACGACTGCACACCGATGAGAACGGCCCGAATCCAGAGCACTGACAGGGCCCAGCGCTGCTGGGGTGGGAAGCAGCGGGACTCGCACTCGCTGCCGGTGGGGATGCAACACAACGCAGCCGCTGCAGAAGACAGTCTGGCGGTTTCTCTGCAAGCTGAACATGACCGTACTGTATAATCCAGCGACTGTGCTGCCTGGCATCTACCTGAAGGAGGTGCGAACTTAAGTCAACACCGAAACCTGCACACGGATCTTAGGGCAGCTCTTCTCAGAACCGCCAAAACCCGGGAGCAACAGGGCTGTCCTTCAACAGGTAAATGAATAGACGGTGCTGCATCCAGAAAATGCAGAAGTATTCAGCGCTAAGAAGAAATGAGCCGTCGGCCCAGAAAGACATGAAGAACCCTCACACCGCACACCACTCAGTGCAAGAAGACAGTCTGAGATGGCATTACGGAAAAGGCAAAACTATGGAGTAAACAGAACGATCAGTGTTTGCTGAGGGACGAATAGACGGAGCACAAAGGAATTTTACAAATATCACCATGAAGGAAAACACTCTTTATGATGCCATAATGGCAGCTACGTGTCTCTGCATTTGTCCGAGCCCACAGAGTGCGTCCCACCAAGAGGGAAGCCTCACATCAGCCGTGGACTCCGGCTGACAGCGATGTGCCGGGCTGGTCTATCAACTGCAACAAACGTGCCACTCCACTGGGGTCTGCTGATCATGGGGGAAGCAGTGCATGTTTGAGTGCAGGGGTACGTGGAAAATCTCTGTACCTCCCTCTCACCTTTTTGAAAACTTGTAATTGCTCTAAAAAAATAATGTCTGAAAATATATTTTAAAAATGCATTCAGATTAATACAGAAATATATCAACCAAAATATTATAAAGTTAATCCTTTAATGAGTCCACTATAAATGTATTTTCTCTTCCTTATGATTTTTTTTTAAAGATTTTATTTATTTATGTGACAGAGAGACAGCCAGCGAGAGAGGGAACACAGCAGGGGAGTGGGAGAGGAAGAAGCAGGCTCATAGCGGAGGAGCCCGATGTGGGGCTCGATCCCATAACGCCGGGATCACGCCCTGAGCGGAAGGCATACCCAGGCACCCCTCCTTATGATTTTCTTAATAACATTTTTTCTCCAGCCTACTTTGTTATAAGAATACAGCATGTAATACATAGAACATATAAATTGTGTTAACAGACTTAATGCTACTGGTAAGGGTTCAGCCAACAGGAGGCTATTGGTAGTTAAATTTGGGGGGAGACTGAAGTGTTATGTGGATTTCCAACTGCGCGGGAAGCGGGGGGGGGGGCAGGGGGCAGCGTCGGGGGCGGGGAGTAAGCAGCCCTAACCCCCAGGTTGTTGGAGGGTCAACTGCACAAACATGTGATCTCTGCAGTAAAGAAACACGCACTGCAGCTAACCGGAACCGCACTACAGAAACCCACATTTACGCTGGTATTTGAGCACCTGCAGAGACGGAGACTCCCTGTACTTGCACTTTTCTCATATTTCTATTTCAGGGCTCCCTTCTGCCGTCTATCAGTGTTGGCCCCATCCATCAACTTCGCTGACACTCTACTTCTGATCGAGCAGCTCAGCACCAGTGCGGCTCCAGCGAACGGCTGACTGCACGCGTGGTCGCTGACCAGCGCTTGCGCTGTGACGGTTATCGGCCAACGGCACTTCCTCTCCACCTCAACAGCTAATTTCATCAATAACTTATCTCATGGCCTTTTCCCTTTCATCCAGAAGACAGCAAAACAGAAACATTAAATAAAAGGTTTTTACAATATTTTAAACTAGTTATTTACTAGTATTGATGGCGTATGTGTCTTAGGTGAAACGGGTTTTAACTTTAAAGGAAGATACAGAAATCGTAAGGTTACTGGTAGAGGGAAAGAGGTGAACCTCCTTATAAAAAAAGCCCGTGGCTGCCCCCAGGCTGTAGTCACCCAATAAAGAGGGGGCCTAAACTTCCAAATGTGGTGGCTTCTAAGTTGCTTAGATTCAGAAGACAGAACCAGACGATGCTGGTTGAGTTTTCTGATCTCTAACAGAATGTATTAAAAATCACTTATCCAGGGGCACCTGGGTGGCTCAGTTAAGAATCCGACTCCTGATTTCAGCTTGGGTCACCATCTCCGCACTTGGCATGGAGTCGGCTTAGGATTCTCTCTCTCTCAGAATCTCCCCTTCTCTCTCCTTCTCCCTCACCCTCCCAAAAAAATAGATAAATAAATAAATCATTTATCCATAAAGCAGCTGAAATAGCATGGTTATTTAACAGTTAAATTGTTAAAATAATTAAAATGGTAAAAATAAACTATTAGATATTTATAATTAAAACAACAAAAATAAAACTGGATAGTGGTGGGGAGGCTGTAAATACTGATAGATGTTAAGATATTTACTGATAGCTTCAAAAATAGAAGTAAAGATTTAATGAAGATTTTGCAGCAAATGCAGCAGTGCCACCACTTGCACCGTAACACACAGGGCGCGGCTGCGCTCCTCCTCACACAGGTTTACACACGGCTGCTCTTCCACATGCACTCAAAACCCACACAACACCCACTACACTGAGAACACTCTTCCAGGGACCAAGGGTCCTACTGACCCTAGTAAGTGTTCTGTCTAATAATTAGAGAAGCAAATGAGCAAAATCAGAAGGCGTAAAACAAGTTCTGGGAGACACATGTAGTACAGGGTTGACGAGTAACCCAGACTCAAAATTCTAAAACAGAACCTACACTCAATCATTTGGGGCACACCGATGTCCTATTCTAGAAATGAGATGGAGGGGTTTCTGTGAAAGTTAGAGGGACAGGAATTCAGCTGGAAATGTAAAGCAGCTACAATCTACATTTAAGGGAAAGATGACCCGTAGCAGCCAGAAAAGTCTCCTTAACAAAGCAGTGTAATACTAGCTCTGTGAGTATAACTGTCTTTCCTGCCAGGATTGGGATCCCTCTGAACATCAGGGGCCAAAGGACCACAATTACAGAGACCACTGGCGGTTGGGAAGAAGGAGGGACAAAGTGCCAGGAAGAGGAATTCGGGGACGTGGGATTTAATACAAGTACACTTCTTTGGGGCCTGGCTCATTTACACAATACCCTTCAAGGATCGTTATGGGGAGAAACTAACAGAACACTTCAAACTAAGAAGAGATAAATATGGTATCTATTTTCTTGATTAGAAACTGTTCCACACCCACCCCTCAACAAATATATGGAGACATATATGCACAATAAAAAGTCATTTCTCTCTGAAAAAGGAGGCTACTAATATTTACTGAGCATCTACTAAGTGCCAGTCCTGGCCTATATATACCTGAGATCCCGTCAGACAGTCGGTAGGGAACATGCCCCTCTCTCAAGCGCAGAGGTGCACTGCCCCGAGGTCTCCCTGGGATGGGCAGGATGAATGGCACAATGCCATCAGGAGGCCCAACTGACTTCAAACCAAGCCCTCTGCTGTACAATCACACAGAATTCACCACAGTTGATTAGTGAACACTCTGAACTGGGTCATACAAACACCAAAAATTTTATTTGAGTGCTGGTTGTTGTTCAGACATGTGTTTCTTTTTTAGTGACTTGGCTGATCTAATTCTGTGAAGCCCATTTACCCTGTAGCATGTTCCCGCCATGTCCCTGACCAGATTTTTATTCCTGGGTTTCTAGGGGCTGCTCCTGGCCCCACATCAACTTCCTGTTGGTCAAAGTGGTGTCTGAACTCACTTAGTCAGATGTTCACCCTTTACCACTGGAGACACGTGGCTTGGAGGCTCTCCTCCCCAGCTGGGAAGCTGGTTCGTGACTCTGCCCCTAGTTCAGTCAGGGATGGACCAGCAACTTGCAGGTTGCCTCTGTCCACTGCTGGGACCACAGCCATGGTTTTGGCACACGTACAATCTTCTAGACCAACAGGGAGGCATGGGACTCTGTTTCTAAGCTCAGCTTCACAGGAACTACCACTGGGGTGAGCAGCACATCCAGACACTGTACTCAGGACCCCTAAGCCAAGCAATGCTTTGGCTCTGCTGATGGATGTGTATCCTGGAGAATCTCGTCAAGACTGTCCCACTCCGACTACTCCTGAGCACAGGAGACTAGCACACGCAAGCAGCGTGGAGTGTGGTCCCGTGGGAGTCCTTTCGGCTCTTTCCCTGGCTCCAGTGGTCAAGTTTCTCGCTGGGCTGCTGTGTCCTTTGTTGGTACGTATCGTGGGTCCTCCCTTTGAGCGAACAGCCACCAAGCTCTCCATTGTTTTCACCACCACCCTCAGGCATGAACTTCAGCAAGGCCTGCAGGTTCTGGGCCAAGGCACGGGAGAGTGGAATGGGACAGCAGCCGGCTGTATCTGGAGTGGCACCTTGCTTGCTTGTAAGTAGGCGCTGGGTTAGGTACGGAAGGGTTGTGGTAGCCCCTCCAGGCATGTTACTTCTGCCCTACAAGCTAGCTGGTGGGGGTAACTAGCTGGGGCTCCATTACTCCCAGCTTGTCAAAACTGGGCAGAGCTTTTGCTTCTGAGGGGGAGCTGGTAAGAAGGGAGGCCCAGTCCACCAGACCTGGGGAAATGAGCGGCTAGTGGACATTCCTTGCAGGGGGATGCCCTGGCCTTAGCCTGGCAATAGCAGGGATATGGAGCCAATCCCTCAACTCCTGGCTGAACTGGCTTGGAGGAGAAGCTTCTTCCCCATGGAGTCAAATGCCGCAGAATCAATTTGTTCTTACTGAGATCTCTGAAGGATATTAAAACAATTACTCTCAAAAGATACATAACTGAACACTTAGGAATTCTCTTCAATGGAAACAAAAAAAGTCCTCTAGTGCTTTACAACCAGGGGTGATTTTGCACCCTGGAGGGCACTTGGAAGCTTGTGGAGACACTGTTTGTTTTCAAACCTGGGCAGGGAAGGGGCTACTACTGGTATCTAGTGACTTGAGGCAGGAATACTTACTGTTCAGCAGCCTACAGCACCTAAGACAGAACACCTCAGGGAAGAGTGCCGTGGCCCCACGTGTCAGCCATGCTCTAGGCTCCTGTTCCTGGAGCACAGTGAAGAGCCAGTCTTGGGGCTGAACACTAGCTCTGTATCTTACTCACCAAGGTTCCCTGTCCAGTTACCTCACCTTGCTCAAGTTTTCATGTGCACAGGGAGAGGGGGGAACAGGACTGCCTTGAGAGCTGCGTTGTAAGATTTAGAGGAAAATCTACTGAAGTCCGCCAGCAAGTGCCACACGCCGGGGACTTATTCAGCTACCTCTTTCTCAAGTCTGGAGAACTGGTGAAGGTAGACATGCCAGAACGTTGTCTTCACCAAGCCTCGTCCAGGACACCTCTTACACAATGTCCTAACACTAAAGTGGGTCTGTGCTAACCCACATGCGTGCTGGCCTCATTGTCCCTTTAGCCCCCTGGAAGAAACTGCAGTCCTGCACATACCACCAGCACTGTCTTGCTCTCTTATCACTTTTCTCCACCAACCAGTGCACCTTCGACTAATCAGAGCTCAGGATCTGGAACATGCCCCACACAAACCCTTCACCAATGACACTTCCAACCCTTGTGGCTGCTCTCTGCCGCTGGCGCGAGTGCTGCCAGCACAATTCCAGGAGCCTCACAGAGGCCACGTCACTTTCCTAAGGCACCGAAAGATGGAGAGCTAGGAAATGACTTCTGGGTCATCTACTGTATCAAGTGAAGACTTACCCAGGAGACCTCTGTCTGATTACATGTAATTCGAAGGATATATCTAAATACGTAAATACGTTTTGTTACACATTACTTGTCAAAAGACCAACCACAAGGGGAATATTTTACAAACTGGTTTCAACTTTAAAAAAGAGTACAAGAAAATTTGTAGTGGATGTTATTTTACAGTAAAATCGTTTTCAAAGTTGGGTTTTTTCCTCTTAAATATATGCATGTTTATATACATGCGTGTGTGTGCTTGTATGTGTTCTGATACAAAAGTGACTGCACAGGGACCAAATTCTAGATTCTGTCTGACATGTACTTTGAGCTGTCAATGCCAACAGCTCTGCTCTAGGTTTGCTTTCTAAAATAAAAAATTAGGAGGGAGAATCTCTAGAGTCTATTATATTTCAAACATAGAATGTTTCTAAAAGTGAAAGTAAGACCTAGGTTCTGTACACTTACTAAACACTGGAAGCAATACAGTTGTCTTTCTTTAAGAAAAAAAGGACATGCTTCATGTTAAATAGTTATATGCTGTTCCAAATATTTAGGGACAATATACATATTACTTATCTTTGAGTACAGTTAACATTACTAACCTCGCAGTAACTGGTAAGATTTAAAAAGAGAGAATGAACTGTAGCAAAATCGGAAGTATGGCCAACCTGCCGTGTCTTACACATACTGTATCTAATAGTGTTTAACAGAAGGACCAGCTTCGATGGAGGCCAGTGAAGGCTCAGCAAAAATGAATTATTAAATTGGTCTGCTCATATCCCGTTACAGACTTCTTATGAATACTTGATTTTATTTTGTATAATTGACAAGAGCCGACAGGAAAGGACGGTTTAATGACAATCAAATGAAGATCAACTAGACTATGTGTCACACAGGAGAGCTGCATCAAGTAGTGATAAAGTAACTGATGGGACACGATGAGACTGAGCACCAGAGTCTGTCATACACCGTGATAAGTTATCCCGTAATATTAGTAGATTGTCTGCAACAGTTCATGAATCCAATAGCTCTGCAGGAGATGGGTACAGTATATGCCCAACAAAAGAAAAATAGACATTGACTTCGCATATGTAATACCAGATCGTTTGCCATTAAACTTAATTTCTAAATCATTTATATGACTTAATGACTCTGCATGAAATTTTTAAGCTGGTGGGAAGATGAATAGCACCAAAGAGGGAATGTGGATGAGTACAGTGTCATTTACCTACCCCTGCCCACTAACAGGTGACAGCTGAGCTATTGTAATATGTCCCAAACACTTAAACTATAATGTCATCACTTAGGAGACAAGTGAAAAAGATATTGGCATTTATAAGAGATTGATGAAAATTAGTTCTAAAGCATTAATTTCTCTTAATACCACTAAAAGAATTGTGTGCATTCAGGAGATATTTGATCTGAATTAAGAAACTGATGAAGCAATTGATTAATTAGAATTTAAGCCATCAGTCCCCAGATCCATCAACAGCTTCATGTGCATTCTAAAAATTAGATGCCGGCCCCACAGAAGGCCCTGTGTTAATACACAGTCAATATGACACCACAAAGAGACTCCCTGAACTGCAACTGTTCAAGCTCGGACACACCACACAGATTTAAGACTTTTATACTGGCTAGAGTTTGAAAATTTTTATTTTAATAGACAATGCACTATCAGATTCTTCTGAACTGAAATTGAAAAGTAATAAAATAATATCAATAGTGTTAGTTGATACACAAAAAATTCTGAGTATGTGTACTTTTGAAAACGTGACAATTAAAAAACTTAAAACAACCACTCGCAGTTGCAGAAACAGAATTTCCAAAGCTAAGAATTCCTGATGTGGGCAATATTATGATACACATTTGATCCAGCTGGGAAGCTATTTGGTACACTTTAGAAAAAAAAGAAAACCAGCATGAAATAGCAATCTGACATTTTAATATCTGTATCTACAATCACTGATGGTTTTAAAAGTTTAAATTTGATAGGAAAAAATAATAAAACTGAGAAATATAATAGAAATGTAAGCTTGGGGCGCCTGGGTGGCTGTCAGTTAAGCGTCTGCCTTCGGTAAAGTCATGACCCCAGGGCCCTGGGATCAAGCCCTGAGTCAGGCTCCTTGCTTGGCGGGAAGCCTGCTTCTCCCTCCCCCTCTGCTGTTCCCCCTGCTTGTGCTCTCTTTCTTTTTGTCAAATAAATAAATAAAATCTTAAAAAAACCAAAAAACTGTAAGCCTAAACAGACTACAGTAAGGTCCTAAGTCAGATCCAGTAATAATCTTCCAGGAATATGTGAAACAACAGCAAAATAATGTACATGCTGCTATGTACATTTTTCTGGGGAACAAGGTGATCATTCTTAAGATGCTCAAAGAGAGGGGCACCGGGGTGGCTCAGTCGGTTGAATGGCTGCCTTGGGCTCAGGTCATGACCCCAGGGTTCTGGGATCGAGCCCCACATCAGGCTCCCTGCTCAATGGGGAGCCTGTTTCTCTCTCTCTCTCTCCCTCTGCCGTTCCCCCCGCTTGTGCTCTCACTCTGTCAAATAAATAAATAAAAATCTTTAAAAAAGATTAAAAAAAGAGATTCTTGAAGAGATCCAGGACCTCCAAAATATTAAGTATTGTTACACTACAACATGTCCCCATAATGTGAAACCCAAGGGAAAACTAGAGGGAAAGAAAATATTTTTTAAATGTCATCAGTTTAGACATGATGTTATTTATCCAAAGCTGACATAATACAGAGTATCTCATTTGCCGAACGCTCTCATGTTCTTTTTTTTTTTTTTTAAAGATTTTATTTATTTATTTGACAGAGATAGAGACAGCCAGCGAGAGAGGAAACACAAGCAGGGGGAGTGGGAGAGGAAGAAGCAGGCTCTCAGCGGAGGAGCCTGATGGTGGGGCTCGATCCCATAGCGCCGGGATCACGCCCTGAGCCGAAGGCAGACGCTTAACCGCTGTGCCACCCAGGCGCCCCAAACGCTCTCATGTTCTATCTCTGTGTTGGCTGTAAGTCATTCAGAGGCTGAACAACTAAACCTGCTGCTGGTCACATGATCTTCAACAAGGCACTCATACTGTTCAGCCCTCAGACTCCTTCTTCAGAAAACGGATAGTTCTCACCTCTTCCAGTTTTGAAGTGCTGGATTTCCTTCATCTTTTATCTCCTAACAAAACTTGTATTTCTTTTAAGATAATTATCTAAAAACCATTTCCATATTTAGGATAATATTCTTAATCTCATATATATTTCTACCACAATCATTAAAAGGTCAATTAATATAAAAGCACCTCTCAAACGCAAATATTTTTGCTATTCGTTATATTGAATACATTTAGAAACAAAGACAAACATCATAAACAAACAGATGATATAAACAGGGATGGCAATGTGAAAATCTCTGAAAATCCATTTCTCCAGAACTATAATGAGAAATCAGTAAAAATCATCAAAAGCAACCTTTTCAGAACTATGGAGAATAATCAAAGACTTGCAACAATCCCAGGTGCATTTATTCAAGAAACACGGCTAAATCGAGCTGAGAGCGAGCTGTGTAGTGTTCTGACTTGTCCCGTTCCCAAAATCTCTTCTCCCTACCGCACGGTTCCACAGTAGCCGAGAAAACTGATATTCTAGCAGCCACTGATGGGGACAATCGGGCTCGGGGCTCCTCAAATCCACGCCCAGAGAATTGTTGCCACCTGACCAAGTAGGGCTTTGCCCAGATTTGACCTGACCCAGAGCGCATTTATTGAGAACAGTGTTTTCTCTGGACTGTTTGTCAAAAAACAACCAGTGGCAATTGTCTAACAACACCACAGATCCCTCGGGTGGTGTTAAGACTGTGGTAAACAACAAGCTGACCAAAAAACTTAGAAGAAAACCTGGAAAATCAGATGACTTGAAGGAGGCTCTGAAAACTTCCACCACATTCCCGGGAGTCTCGAAGCCACCCGCCTGCGCAGAGCTGCACACACGCCCAGGAGGCGTCTCGTGCCTGGGTGGCCTTGAGGCTCCACCGAGCACGAAGTGGACGCAGAGGCAGAGCCGTCAACTGCCTGCCACAGCACTGCAGGTGTTCCGGGAACAGGAGCTGCTGCAGGGGACGGCGGACTGGCAATCTGGGGACTCAGATATTCCTCTCCTACAGAACCACCTGGTGACGGAAAAGGAGGGAGCTCTGCTGCACACAGTCACCCATGAGCCCATGAGGGAAGCCGCCATCTGGCACAGGCAGCTTCTAAGAGCACCCTAGTCACGTACACTGAGCCGGCACGGGGAAGAAAAGAGTCGAACGCTACCAAAGAGGTTAAGGCCAGGCCTGGACACAGTCAGCTGGCCTCCTCTGGCCAGACCTCAGAGCACAGCCCCATCTCACTGGACAGGTAAGGGAGTCCAGCTGTATTTCTGAGGAGAGGGAAACGGACTGGAAGAGGAGCCCTCTAGTCGGCTCCACAGGAAAAACAAAACCTTCCACAGAGTAACACACAATAAAGTAAATGTATCAAGTGTACTTAATTATTAGTGTGGCCGAACTCTTCTGTTAATGGCAGCCTCACCTTACAATGTAAATGACCATAACTAGAGTGGATGAAAAAACATTTTTTTTCTTTCTCAGGATATCTCTTTTAAAAAATGCTGTTTATACATGGAGGAAAAAACTAAATTAACAACTCTACTGCCTGGCTGGCTCAGCTGGAAGAGCATGCGACTCTTGATCTCAGGGTCATGAGTCGAGCCCCATATTAGGTATATATTATTTAAAAATTAAAAAAATAAACAAACAAATTAACAACTCTAAAATTTAACTTTGTCCTTTCTAGAGTTTTCACCACACTACAAATAATAATACATACATTGAGCTTCCAATAAAAAAAAATAAGATGCTGAGCTTCCTATAAAAATATTGTCCATTTATTCAACAAAGTCAGAAATGCAAGGCAGAAGGAACTTGAGTATCACCTGATAAACCTCTCATCATTTTGGACATTAAGAAAATGCATGACCAGTGTCTACGTCATATAATTAAGAATTGGCCAAAACGGATGAGACTTTGGGTCTCCCGATTTCCAACACACAGTTCTCCTTGACCACTTGAGGCTTCCATCTCATTTCCCCTTTTCCACCTTCTTCTTACTGGTGAAAGCTCAGGTCATGTAAGTATCATTTATCCTGTGAAGCCCACTTCAACTCACCTACACAAACTGTCTGCTTCCTCTCCTGTTACCCCATCCATCTTATAACTCCTCCGGTAGCTGTATAATCAGAGCATGACTGTCAATGTATGCATATCCACACGTAAGTAGATCATGACCTCTTTGAAGGGAACAACTCAGTCTTGTTCCCTTTGGATTCTAAGGGACAAGTAGGGCCTGGCACATAGTAAGTGGTAAATAAAAGTTTGCTGAATTAATAAAACTGCAAATACAGGGGCGCCTGGGTGGCACAGCGGTTACGCGTCTGCCTTCGGCTCAGGGCGTGATCCCGGAGTTCCGGGATCGAGTCCCGCATCGGGCTCCTCTGCTGGGAGCCTGCTTCTTCCTCTCCCACTCCCCTGCTGTGTTCCCTCTCTCGCTGGCTATCTCTCTGTCAAATAAATAAAATCTTTAAAAAAATAAATAAATAAAATAAAATAAAATAAAACTGCAAATACAGAATAGCAATCAAATTTTGAGCAACACCATCACTTAATTACTTAGACATCAATACAGCTTTGAATGAAAGCACTCATTTGATATAAAGGTTGTCACAGGATTATATTTTTTAAAACAAACATATACAGTAAAGATCATCATTTTAAGTAACAACAGTTAAATGTGATTTAGAATTAATGAATCCAATGTATTATCATTCAAAGAAAATTTTTTGTAAGAATAAATTTAACTTTTACCTTTCAAAATGAAAATTAAACTGCTAAAATACTAAATGATCAGCAATTTAAATAGAAATAAAAATACCTGCTTTTTCTGATGTCCTAAGAAATACCATGTCCGATGGAATTCTTTGATTCTGCAGAAAGTAATATAAAACACTAATTATCTACATGCAAGTTTATAAAATAAAACCATTCCATTACAAAGTAGAAATAGCTAGTAAAAACTAAAAAAAGTTATAATTAAATTTTTTACTGAAGCAATTAACATTACTAATTTGTATAACAATTTGTATAATTTATATTTAAATTCATTTTTTAGTTGGACTTTTTTACGATTCTTTCCCCTGTCAACAAACCATGAAAACAGCATTTGTGATGACCTGAAAACTGCTCCATTTCAGAAAAATGTTAAATATTGCCTCTCCTGTGGCCTCTTTGTTAACTAAACTCATACATAACAATATAGCATTTTTTGCCCCATAAAAAATTATGTCCTCCCTAGTAGACTAAATAACCCTAGAAAGTAAGAACAGGATTCTTCCAAAGCCTAACACAAAACAGAACACACCATAAATAAAACACTTACTAAATGCTGAATAAATGAATAAATGTACAACTGAGCAAACAAAAAAATAAACCCTACAAATTTGAGAGATATTCTTTTATAAAGCAGAAAGGGACAAAAACTCAAAGGTACTTATAGCATATAAACTTATACAAGTATTTGCTATTCATACATTTATTTTATCATTACTAATTAATTTTGCCAATTGGAAAAGCTATATCAAACTCAAGAAAAAATATACAGTAAGAACACTTCACACAATTTCATGAAGTACTTATATTTTTTGAGACCTAAGTAAAGATTTACCCACACATGACAAAGAAATGGATTACTTGTCAGTAAGCAAGCAATAAAAACAAATATAAGTCGTTGAAGGTGAAAACAATATGCTGTGGGATAAAGCTACCTCTTTCTAACATGAATAAAGAAGGGTCAATTACCAAGAATAAAGAACTCTTAGGTCAAAAAGAAATCACAATGGAAATTAGAATAAAAACTCAACGCAGCAAAGTATGTGAAACCATTCTGTCAAAGCCAAAGGAAAATGTTAAGAGGAAAATATATACAATTAAATGCACACAATATTAAGGGAAGCTAAAAATACAAGCTAAATATCCACTTGAAAGCAGGGAGGAAAAAGCCAATGAACCCCAAAGAAAGTACAAGGATGTAAGCAAATATGAAAACAAAAATTAATGACCCAGAAAACAAGTATTTAAATACAAGTAATGAACAGCAAGAAAGTATTTTTTAAAAACGCCTAATTCAGTAATAAGAAAAACTGTTAGACTAGACAAGCAAGTCAAGTTCTCTAAACAAAAACTTTCAAACATTATTAAGAGAAGTTAAATAAAACCTAAACACACAGAACCCATTTTCCAAAATCAGAATGCAAAGATGTCACATGCCCATCAACTGATCTATATATTACACAAACCCAATCGATATCTTAACATGTTTTTGGGAGGAACTGACAAGGTATTCCTAATATTTAGAGGGAAATGCAAAGGCCAAGAATGAACAAGACAAATGTGAGAAACACGGAAGGTTGAGTCCGCAATATAACAAAACTAAAATATTAAACTAGACCATTTACGACAAGATGGTATTCCACTAAGATAGGTAATTATACCAATGTGAGCACAGAGACTACAGAAGAGAGGCCCACACAAAAATGAACACTAGATCAATGAGAAAGGTGCTACTGCAGACCAATGAGGAAATTGTGGTCTTTTCAGTAAACAGCATTGAGAAGCTTAGATAGCTACAGGAGATGACAGGAGATAATAAGTACTAGAACTCTGTATCAATCAAAAGATAAGAATCTATTCCAAATGAATTCTGCGTCTAAATGTCCAAGTCAAAACT
Source organism: Ailuropoda melanoleuca (assembly GCF_002007445.2). NCBI lineage: Eukaryota > Metazoa > Chordata > Mammalia > Carnivora > Ursidae > Ailuropoda > Ailuropoda melanoleuca. The sequence goes on along the minus strand of NC_048231.1, from coordinate 105,721,341 downwards.
ATAAAGCCCTAAAGGATATTATAGAATATTTTCATGACTTTTTGTTAGGGAATGATTTCTTCCCCACCAAACCTAACAAGACTTCTCCTTCTCCACAACCAAAAATTTAAAAAACAAAACAAAAATCCCCAACTAACTATAAATGAAGACTAATAAAGTGGACTTCATCAAAATTAAGAATATCTCTCCAACAAAGCATAGCAGGGAGGAAAAAATACTTGCAACATATAACTAAAAAGAAACTCCCAGCCAGAATGCATAAAGGCCTATTAACTGTTAAGAAAAGAAGGGATAACTTAGAAGAAAAATGGCAAGTGATTTTAACAGGCTCTTCCCAAATAAGACTCCCAAAATCATATGAAAAAAGGTGTCCAACTTTATTACTTTTCAAGAAAACGCATGTTAAAACCACAGCTACTACATACATATTGGAAATGCTAAATTTCAACGGCTGACAATGTCAAGTGTTGGCAAACATGTGCAGCAACAGGAACCCTTACACACTGCTCATCCCAGGGGAACTGGATACGTCACCCCGCACAATCATTCGCAGTACCTGCTGAAGCGGGGCATCGCACACTCCAAAGCCCAGCAATCCAATCCCACTCCTCAGATGTAGGTATACATCAAGTGAGCCAAGAGACAGGAGTCAAGTAGGACATGGAATTATCATTTCTAATAGACAATATCCAGCAACAGTAGAATGGATAAAAGACATACTATGTAACAACAAAATGAATTATGGTTACACAAAACAAAATGGGAGAATCTCACAAACAGTATCGGGTGGAAAAAAAAAAAAGCACCCACCTAAATACACCCCTCCAGCCCGCACCCCTGTTGAAAAGCAATAAACCACAGATTTAAGGCTTTACTTCTGGACTTTCAGTTCTGAATTTATGCCAGTTCTATGCTGTCTAGACTACTGTAAGATTGAAAAAAGTTTTGAAATGGAAAAGTGTGACTACTACCACTTCATTCATCTTTTTCAAAACTGTTTTCACTATTCTGGTCCTTGTATTTCCATACGCACTTTAGAATCAGCGTGTCAATTTCTGCAAAGAAGTCAGCTCAGATGTTGAGAGGGAGAGCACAAATACTTATATCAATGTGGGGAGTACTGCCATTTTAACACCACTTAATACCTCTAATCCATGAACACATAGGATGTCTTTCCATTTATTTAGGTCTTCTTTAGTATGTTTTGACACTGCTTTGTACTTTGCAAAGTACAAGTTTTGCACTTTTGTTGTTTATTCTTAAAAATAATTTTATTTATAAGTATTTTATTCTTTTTAATGCTATCGTAATGGAATTTTTTTCTTAATTTCCCTTTCAGACCATTACTCTTGATTCCCGTCCCGTTTTATCTTCTGTGAAGCTCTCATAAATAAACTAGGTAACTTCAAACAATCACTGGATGCTTTTTATTTTTCCCTCCTCTCAAGACAACGAGCCACACAGAAGCAGACACCGGTTTTTTCTTAACATGATACACCCTGGTGTGACATACAACCGTTTCTCTGACCCCCACCCATTCCGGGTATCTGGACTGTGTCAGATATGGGGCTAGTACGAATAACACAGGCATAAGCATTCATATATGGGCTTTTGGGCCAACTAAAATTAACATTTTTTGTGACAAAAGGTCCAAGAGTTCAACTGGTGGGTCATATAATAATTGCATATTTAATTTTTAGGAGACTGTCTAATGATCTTCTAGACTAAATGTAACATTTGAAATTCCAACTAGAAATGTATGAGTGAGTGATATACTTTCTTCACATCATTGCTAGCATCTGATGCTACCAGTTTTCACTGTAGCCATTCTGTTCCATGTGCAGTGATATTTCACTGTGTTTGAATCTGCGTTTACAGATAACTAATGACATGGAATATCTTCTCATGTGTTTATTCTCCATCTGTAATTTTCTTTGGAGAAATGTCTCTTACATCTTCCGTTCATTTTCTAATTTGATTTTTCTTTACTGTTGAGTTTTTACAAATTCTAGATATAAAAAGTTTTGTCCACTATATCAAATATTTTCTTCTAGTCTGTAGCCTGTGTTTTCATCTTTCATAAGCACAAATTTTTTTATTTTAATGAGATGCAATTATCAGTTTTTTTCTTTCATGAATTGTGCTTTTGGTGTCTCAGAACTATTTTCCTACCTAGATTCTGACTATTTTCTCCTATATTTTTTTTGTAAGTTTTACACTTTCACAATTTTCATTCAAATCTATGATCCATTTTTTCTTAAATTTTGTTAACATACAGTGCAATATTGGTTTCAGGAGTAGAACTCAGTCATTCATCACTTACATTCAACACACAGTGCTCATTACAACAAGTGCCCTCCTTAATACACATCACCCATCTAGCCGACCCCCCCACTCACCTCCCATCATTAACCTTTACTTTGCTCTTTATTGTTAAGAGTCACTTATGGTGGGGTGCCAGGGTGGCTCAGTCAGTTAAGCATCTGCCTTGGGCTCAGGTCATGATCCTAGGGTCCTCGGATCGAGCCCTGCATCAGCTCCCAGTTCAGCGGGGAGTCTGTTTCTCCCTTTCCCTCTGTCCTGCTCACGCCCGCTCCCTCTCAAATAAATAAATCTTTTTAAAAGAAAAAAGACAGAGTCACTTATGACTTGTTTCCCTCTGCTTTTTTCTTTTCCCCCTTCCCATGTTCACCTGTTTCTTAAATTCCACATGAGTGAGACCACATGGTTACATGTCTTTCTCTGAGAGCCCAGATGTCCACCGACTGGTGAATGGATACAGATGTGGTATATGTGTGTGTGTATACGTACACGTACACATACACATACACACACACACACCCCTGGAGTATTATGCAGCCATCAAAAAGAATGAAATCTTGCCATTTGCAACCAAGTGGCTGGAGCTAGAGGGTGTTGTGCCATGTGAAAGAAGTCAGTCAGAGAAAGACAAATTCCATGACCCATTTTAGCATCTATACAAAGCGTAACATTTGGGTTAGGTTCATTTTCTTATCCCATGATGTCCACTAGCACCAGCCTCATTTGTTGAAAAGGCTAACCCTTCTCCATTTTAATTGCTTTTGCACTTTCTCAAAAATCACCTGAGCATCTGGGTGCGTCTATTTCCGGGTTCTCCACAACGTCCCACTGATCTTCGTTTCTACCCTTCTTACACACCATGTTGATAAATAGAGCGAGGCAGTAAGCCTTAACATCAGGAAGTGAGCCTTCTCACTTTATTCTCCTTGTCAAGGCTGTTTTTGCCATTTTAGCCTTGACAAATTAGTTTTAGAATAAGCTTATTTTGTCTAAAAAAAATTAAAAAAAAACCTCGCTGAGATTTTAATGGGAATTGTATTAAACCTGTATTCAATTTTAGGAAAACTGGAATTTTCCAACCCAAGACTATAGTGTCTTTGATTACTTTCATGAAAACACTGTTATTTTCAGCATACCTAAGATTTTGTTTTCATAGTAGTGACCATAAGAGTATATCATTTTTAATCTCAGTTTCCACATGTTGGAGATGGGATTGGTATTTGAGTGGTGATCTTATAATCTGTCACTTTGCTGAACCTACACATTATCATTAGTTTCAGGTTTTTCATCGGTTCCTTGGGATTGTCTACATACACAATCATGTCATCTGCAATGGGGGACATTTTTATTTCATCCTTTCCAATCCGAATTCCTTTAATTTCTTTTACTTGCCTTATTCTCTGAAGCTAGAAATGTTAGTTAAGTAAGAGTGGCAAGAAGAAACATCCTTGACTTACTCCCAACCTGAAAGGTGAGGCATTCAGAATTTCACCATTAAGTATGATGTTGGTTATGTTTTTACAGATGCCTTTTAAACATAATTAAGGTATAATTACCATCTGACCAAAACTGTGAAGAGTTTTTATCATGACTGGGTGTTGGATCATGTAATTTTCTTTAGCCCAATCACAGAGTGGATTACACCGGGTGATTCGGCCTTAAGTACCTGGAACAAGCTCCACTCCGCCATGATGTAGAATTCTCTCTCCATATTGCTGATACCAACTGGCAATTATTTTCTTAAAGAACTTTTGTGTGTCTATATTCACAAGGGGTATTTGTTTTCTCTTGCTGTGCAGTCTTTCTCTTGTGCTGCTATGAGGATAGTAACTGGACTCCTACCACAAGCTGGGCAGTGTTCCAACCTCAACTATTTTCTGGAAACTACTGTGTAAAAATGAGGCTAACTTTAAAAGCCTCAAGGAATTTTTCAATGAAAACATCTGGATCTAGATATTTCCTTCTTGGAGATTTTAAATAGTTAATTCCATTTCCTTACTGTTTGAAGAACCATTCATGTTATCTGTTTTATTTTGTTTGAGTTTGGATAGTTCGTGGTTTGGGAAGAATCCCTCCATCTCATTTAAGCTGGTGTATCGCCTGGAGTACAGCTGTCGGTGGCATTCCATAATGACCCTTTCAATGGCTCAGGACCAGCAGTAATGTCCCTTCTGTCATTCCTGAGATTGGTGACTGCTTTTGCTTTCACTGATTTACTATCTTGTCTTTCTATTTGCAGTTTCATTGATCTGCTCTGGTATTTATTATTTCCTTCCTTCTGCATGCGCAGGTTTAATTCTGCTCTTCGTCTAGTTTCCTGAGCTAGGAACTTAGAGTATTAATTTGAGACCTTTACTTCTTTCTAATGTTGGCACTGACTACTACAAAATTCCTTCTTGGCAATGCCGTACATGCATTCCATGTACTTTGACTGTTGTATTTTCATTTTCATTTTTATGCAGTTAAATGTATTTTGCTTCCTAGATACTTATCTCCATAAGTATCCCACTGTTTACTTTTCATATATTTTAGAGTTCTCCTGTTGTTGTGCTGTTATTAATTTCTAATCTGATTCTACTGTGATGAAACAACCCGCTGTATGATTTCTTTACAATTTTTTGAGGTTTGTTTTATGGATATACTTTGTCTTAGTGCGTGTTCTGAAAGAAATGTGTGCTCTCCTCCTGTCTAGTAGAGTCATCTTCATATGTCAGATAGATGTGGTTGGCTGAGTCTATGTCGCTGCTGACTTCCCGCCCAGCACTTCTAGCCAATGCTCAGAGACTGGGGCTGAAGTGCTCATCATAACTGTGGATTGGTCTATTTCTTTTGTTCAGCTCCAACAGTTTCTGGCTCGTGAGTTCTGTGATTCCGTTATCTGGTGAGTGCAAATTTAGGATTATTTTGTCTTCCTGATGGGTAACCCTGATTATCACTATGTGATGTCTCTCTTTATCTCTAGTCATTTTCTTTACTCTGAGCTCTATTTCACTGGATATTAATACAGGCCCTCCTACTCCTGATCAACTTTTCATGGTGTGTTTTATCCATCCTGTTACTTTCTTTCGCCCTACTTGTGTCACTGGCTTGGAACTCCTTGTGGATGGCACACGGCTGGTCTCGCTTCTGTAGCCGCTGTGCCTATCTCAGGATTTGTGTATTCAGACTATTCATAATAGAAGTGATTATTGTGTAAGTCTGCATTTTATTATTAGTTTTCTGTTGGCTTCCTCTGGTATTCATTCCTCAGTTTCACATTTCCTGCTTTCTTGTATGTTCCCTGAACCCTGTTCAGGAGTCCATCTTAATCTCTCAGATTGTACCTCTCTGCATATTTTTTGTAGTGTTTGTTCTGGGTATTAAAATATATATGGTAATATTTACTTATTAAACTGTCTAAAATATTTATTAAATTGCATTACCTCAAAAAAACAGAATAAAGAAACTGTCTTTCAAGTTCAGCTGTTACAAAAGATGTTTAGGCTGAGTAATGAAGGAGGGCTCTCAAGTGTCACCTTCAATCCTGCACTGCTGGTGTCCTCTGGATCCCCCTCAAACACCTGGACTTCAGAGCTGATGTGAGGACCTAGACAATCAATGACCTGGGCAACCTTCAACTTCTAGGTCTCCTATTCCAAACAGTTACCTTACTTGACACATTCCTCAAGTAATAATATTTAAGTTGACATATTTGTCTAAAATTTTAGGTACTTCTTAGGAGGGTTCCTTGTTAAGCCAGGATACAATCGTTGGGTTTTCTTTCTTCGCCCTGCATGCATGATCTAACCTTGATTCTGCACAGCTCTAGCCTACCACTTTACAAGTGCACGTCAAAGAGCTGCTTCTCCTGCAGAGAGTCTGAGGCTGGAGAACGAGAAGCTTAAACCCAGATCCATCTAACACGAAGGCCCTCGTTCTACTCTCTCCCACTGCCCCAGGCTGCTGCCTTCCTCTCAACAGCTGCAACAACACTGGTCCAAATTTGGTCAGCACACTTTAAATACCCATACGATGACTATCAATAGACTATTTTTAATATCACATTCAGATACAGAATTAGAAGGGCTACCCTCCCACATAAAATCCACCAGGCATTAATTTCTGAGTAGTGATATGGTCAAATAATAGAGAAATTACTTTTCTGGTTAGTGATAAGTGTTGGTAGGATCCTTAAATAAAAAGTAAAAGGACAAAGCCATTTGCTACCATAAAATTGCTATTTCTTTATGATTATGTCAACCACTAATTTTTATCACTACAAAAACCACAAAATTGGCTCAATAGGTATAAATCCACTACTAAAAATTTATCATTTCATAGTAATTACTAGAAATTATATCTCAAATTCCTAAATATTAAAGTTTCTTAGTAACCAAAATATGTGGAAAATTTTTACATGAAAATGAGTGTAAAACTGGAAATAGAAAAAAACTAAACAGGTACAGGGGCTGCCCCTATTCTTTGGTGTACAACATTTCCTAAAGGTTAGTGAAAACATTTTAGAAGTCCTTCCTCCAGCTCTGCTACCAAATCTGTAAACATCAGGGTCGGGCAGGGACCGTACACACGCTCGTACACAACACTGATCTAGTGCGGGAGGACCGCCCATACTGCGCTACCCATGCAGCACTGAAGTCACAAACAGAAAGAAACACATACAGCTACCACCATATTCAAGTAAAACGTTTACCTGGATGTCTACAAAGGCCCACGTCACTCATCAATCTCTCACAGGTGGAGAGTATACCTGGGAGGTCGCAGAGAAGCTCAAGGGGAATGGCCACACATAGATCGAGACGTCTACGTTTCACCCATCTATATGACTGAAGAGATGAGCTTTACAACATGGCCAAGAAGGGCGCACGTGTTACTCAGTAAAATGGGAGCACCGAAGGGCACACCACTCCATCGACCTAGGCAGCAAAGGGAAGGAGAATGTGCGTAACAGGAGAGCAGAGGAGATGAGACGGAAGAATGAGAAGGCCAAACAGCACTCCCTGACCCACAAAAAGACATTCTATCTGCTCTTCAAACCCCACCATCAACACCATTCCGCCTCTTACAAGGGAAACAAGAGGGGATGGGTGTCCCTGCTGACACCAGGTCCCTGCCCGCAAGGCCACACTGCTGGCACTCCCACCTTCTCCTGCAGGCCACTGTGAGCCGCCCTGTGGAGGCCCCCCCCCCCGCACCCCACCGTGGACCAGAATGAGGGAGGCCTCCAGCCAAAAGCTCATGGAACTGAGGCCCTGAACCTGACAACAACTCCCGAGTGAGCTGGAGGTCTCGACCATCTGGCTGACTACAGCCCTGAGAGGGAGCCGGGGCGAGGACCACACGAATCCACACCCCAATTCCTGACCACAGACACCATGAGGTAATGGACGCTGGCGTGTGACTCACGTGCAGCTCAGTCACCTCTCCCGTCAGCATCTACCCTACAGAATCACGTGGAGACGGATGTGTAAGGGTGCTCACAGCACAAGAACAGCGACACAGACGCCTCCTGAAAATCTAACCATGGATCCAAAGCTAGTAACTTACAGTGTCCATACAACCAAACGCTACAGAAATGAATTGCAAATCAGTATGTTCAATTTTGTCCCATTTTGTAAAATCAAACAAACATACCCCAGAACATTCTCTGTATACAGATTACTGTAGCAAGATAAAGCCCACTTTAGTCTCGAGGAGAAAGACCTTCCTTACCAAACATCTCCACGAGGTGGCTCAGGCTGGGTGCATGCCTGCATGCCAGATGGCACCAAGGGCTCAAACTATTTTTGTAAGAGGCTTATTACAACTTCTCAAACAACAATTTTTTTTAAAAAGTTGTTCTAGAGCCTTAAAAACAGAAAAAAAAAAAAAAAAGAAAGAAAGAAAAAAGAAAAAGAAAAAACAGAGGCTGTCCATTCATCCACCGTTCCTCAGGGAAGTCAGTGCGTACAGAAGCACTCCCTCCCACAGCAGGCAGCCCACACACTCATCCCCCCAGGGCACCTGACAACCTCCAAGTCTGACACTGAGGGGTTTTCTTAATGGCCTTTTCCTACAATGACCTAATAAGTTTTTTCTTTCTAATATTCTCTTACTTCCATTGACCTTTCCTTCTTGAAGTTTCTAAATCCCAAGAATAACATCAAATTATTATGTGTAATATATCTATCTATAAAAGGAGGTTTTAGAAAATAAAACATATTCTAAATAGGTTCTAACTAATATAATTCTTTGGTCAAATGAAATAATTCTGATAATGCAATATTAAGCAGTTAACACGCCTTATTTTAGACAAAATACAATTTCACCTGCATACACTGAAATGTACTAAAGCAAAACAGAATACAGAAAGGTCTACATTTTTCTTCATGTATATCATATCTTATGCAAAGAAATTAAGATTTAAAATAACTGTCTCAATTTCCTTCAGATGCAAAGTTACTGCAATCAAGCTAAATGTTAATCACCGGCATAGACAGGTCTAAAATATATTAAAAATGCATCAACCTTTTCCACTATGATGAGGTCTCCAACTTGTATGTCTGAACTCTTAACTTGCACTTTACCTTAAAAAAAAGAAGAAGTATAATCAACTCAAGGAAACAACAGCACACCAGAGTTCAAGTTTCAATTGACAAATAACACTTTAGAAATAACTTTCGGGGGGTGGGGGAAACACTAGGAATTTATCTGTACTTATACTTTCAGGATAAATTTACTTCACATAGACACAGTCACTAAAAATTAACTTCTCTTAGCTCCCAAGTACAATTAACTGCCCCCCAATAAAAGACGTGGGGTGTGGGAGAGGGCTCCAAGTGGAGGGGTCTTCCCAAATCTGCCATTATTTCGGGTCTGGGTCCAGCAATGACAATCAGAAACAGCACTGAAGATGATTTAATGAGTGAGTAACAGGAAGATGTCAATCCTTACATTAATACTGTGAATGGCATTGACTGACACATAACTGACAGAACAAGAGAAGTAAAGAAAATGATACATCACATCTCCCTGCGCTGGTAGCTGTACGGATGGCTCCGTACTGGTAACCGATGCTGGCACGGTCGAAAGCTTTATCAAGAAGTGATTGTTCTACAGGACACAGTGTGCAAGTTCTTAGATTATAAACTTAAACAGATAACACTGTATAAAGTTAACGTCATACAGGGTAGACAAAATGTTATATACGTAATTTGAGACACCATCCTACATAAGTAACAAAACTTACTCAAATTCTCTCTCTCCCTGGGACTCTTAACCCTCCCTCCCTCCCTCCCTCCCACTGTCCATCTCCCTTTTAGAACTGGCAACAGCCTTGTGGATCTATTTTTACCTTTTTATGGCTCTTTTAACATGGGAAAAGACCTGTCTTCACATTCAATTCATTCTGAAGCTAACAGAACAAGAAGTGAGTTCATATCACATCATCAGAAACTAGCATTACCAGCCATACCACTGACTTTTAGACCACATTCAACTTACTACAAACTTATTTCCTAAATACTTCTTGAAGCAGCTGACTTTCAACAGGACCACACCTGTCCCTAAAGATGTGTTTTGAGGACATCAAAAAAATTTTTTAACTATTATATTTTTCCATGTTACTTAATAATACAATAGACATATAAGGACTAGAACTAGTTGGGGGGAGCTAATTTTTTATTCATATTATAAAATAGCAATGTTCTTTAGAATTACATGTGAAACAAATCTTAAGTATCTTCATAATTGACAAGTATATGTCTATTAATAGCCAGAAAGTATACTTACAAGAGAAGGTCTATTTTAATTATTTTTTTCATCTGGTCCCTTCGAGCTTCACGTCTGTGCTCCCTCTATTATGTTTTCTATAGCTCAGCACCAGGCAGCAAAGTTACTCACTAATCTCATGCTCCCTGAGTATTACTCAACAGAATTCCTGTCTTATAACTTAATTTTATTTTCTCTCCTACTATCCAATCCACTGTTCCTTCCTTCCGCTTTTCTATATTCTCTGTAATGGACCCATTCAAAAAGGAGAGGCAGAGAAACAGCTGCGATCGTAAGAGAAAATAAATGTAGTAAACAATGTTTAAATACTATGAAACAGAAAAATACATCCTCTTCTGACTCCTTAATCAAGATCTTACATTTCTGAGAAAGAGACACACTACTCTATCGCAAAACAGACACAATTTATATTTAATGGCCTTTAGTTTGGGGGCATTATATAGTGATTTTTATTCATTTCGATGGAACTTACTTACAAATACATGTTTAAGGAAAACAGCTGATGCTAAAACACAATGCAGAAAGTTCTCACGTTAAGAATATGACAATAGGAACAAAACAGGAGAAGGCTATCATGTCAGATCAGTATGGCAATCTGCCTCACATACCTGCTCAAAGTACACATTTCTAAATTTTAAAGAATTGGTCAAATTGCTTAATGGCTCTTAGTTCTCTAGCAATTTGAAATAATCTCTGTGCAGGGGACTCCCTGTACCTCCTTTACAGCCTTGGTCACATGAACTCACTGACTTCTCTTCTGTTTCTTCAAGAGCAGTTCTGGCATTAGACAGAAAAGATGAAGAAAGATTACCTGCCCCCTAGGCACCTGCCCCCCAGTGACAGCCCAGCTGCCCATTATGAACAGCTCATGCCCACACGAATGGTTTGATTTCTGGCCACCCTCCGTGAACTGAGCTGACAGCTGACCCTACAAACATACTATTATCAGAGCTGGGGGACTGGTAACAAAAGAAAATCCCTAAATTTTACATGTCACAGCACAAAGAAAAGCCAGAACTGCTACCTGCCCTCACGGCCCAGTAGAGCCGTCAACAATGCAAAGTGTTTCTGAAGTGAGCATCTAAAATTTAATAATCCCAAAGCTATACTTGATAGAACCAAGTTCTAAATTCAGTAACAAGTACAGGCCAGTACTTACACCTAAGGACAGTTTTTCTTAAAAACGCTGTATTCAATTTACCTCGAGTACAAGCTCTGGCCTTTTCCTTTCTGATGAAATGGTTGTCAATGTTACCAAGTACGGTTAACAGCCATCCTTCCCTCTCTCTAAAACTACTGCAACGACATCTTTCCGTTAAGCCCTCCTCCTAGCAATAAATGTCCCCTGCCACCATGCTTCCGAAGAAGAAGCTTACAAGTTTCTCAGAAGAAAAGCATTCAACTGGCTTGTTGCATGAACCAAATTTCACAGTCTCCTTTGAAAGATCAAGAAGTAACTCAAAGGCCTACTTAGTCTTACTCCAAAACTTCTTAAACATAGACCCTGCCCACCAATCTCAGTGCTACTCATTTTTTACCTGAATAAAGAGAACACTCTACCAAATGGTCTCCATTACTATCAACTCCCTAATTCAATATGAATTCCAAATGAACTGGTTGGCAAAACTAAGGATTATGTTTATCTCCACCCAAAAAATCTCCATTATTTGACAGCTACTTAGAAAGTAATTCAGATTTACATCATTATACACATGTTCTTCAAAACTAATCTCAAATTAATTTTCTGGCTTTAAAACAGTCTACATTTGCTTTCACTGCTGTATCCCACAACCCTCTGGGGCCCAAGTTCTCTACACTAGCTGTTTCTTTTGACTGGAAGCCCTCCCTTCACAGCCCGCCTTAATTCCATAGCAAACAGAGCCTCCCAAAGCCTTCAGGGACCCACATGAGCACCAGCAGTATGCACACACACCTCTACACAATGTGCTTATCTGCGGTGAACAGACATCAAAGTGTCTACTAAACCCAGACCCTGTGTGTGACGGGTTCAAAGCATAACTGAAATATACCTTTAGGACGTTTAGTTTGTTCTTTGCAAATGCATCAAACTTACCGCACTTCAAAACAAGAGAAGTTTATGACCAAACTATTCTTAATCAGTTAAATGGGTCCAATGTTGCAATGGACTAATGGGGAAGTGGCTACATAAGCCATCCCGAACCAGACAAAGATAACAAATAAGGATGAAAATGCATTACTTCTTTCCCAACAAAACACACACAGGTAATAAGAGTGGGAGATAATCAAGCAAATTTTTAAGAAAGGAACTGATTACACATAGTGGCGCCCTGGAAGGTAACTGACCAGACGACACGCGCAGGTCCCCGGGCACACGACTGCACACTACAGGGGCAAGCTGCTTGTCTTGTCTTCGCTGTCTGGGTGGGACCAGCACCCCCACCAACTCCCTGAACAGTTTAACTGGCTGTGGAAGTAGAACCCTAATTTAACAAGGATTATGAAGCAAGGTGGGTAGCTAGAAAATGTTTACTTACATATATAAGTAAACAACATTTTAAGAAAGACCTATACTCTGAAAAGAAATATTACTGAGAGAAATTTTAAGACTTAAATAAAGGGAAAGATCTATCTCACTGATGGGTCGGAAGACTCAGTATTAATAAAACGTTAGTTCCCCCTCAAATTTATCTATAGATTCAATAGAATTCCAGTCAAAATCTCAGCAGGCATTTTTAGAGAAACTGACAAGCTGATTCTAAAAGTCGTATCAAAATACACAGGACCTAGACCAGACTCTAAGAACGAAAAACAAAGCTGAAGGGAAAACACCACCTGATTTCAAGAATTATTATAAAGAAACAGTAATCAAAAAAGAATGGTATTAGCATAAAGAGAGAAACAGATAAGTGGAGTAGAAGAGACAGTCCAGAAATAAACCCACACATAAAAGACAACTAATTTCTTTTAAAAGATTTTATTTATTTATTTGAGAGAGAGAGCACAAGCAGGGGGAGCAGCAGGGAGTCCAATGCGGGGCTCAATCCCAGGACCCTGGGATCATGACCTGAGCCAAAGGCAGATGCTTAACTGACTGAGCTTCCCAGGCACCCCAAAAGACAACTGATTTTTGACAGAAATGTAAAGGCAATGCCATGTGAAAAAGATGACTTTTCCAAACACGGTGCTAGAAGCATTTGGATATCCACATGCAAAGAAAGTACTTACATGCACACCTGGCACAGGTACAGAAATTTACTCAATATGGATATACATAATACAAACCCTAAAACCAAAGTACTTATAGAAGAAGAAACATAGGAGAAACATAGCAGAAAATCTTTGTGAACGTGAGTTAGGCCAAGAGTTCTTAGATAGGAAAGCAAAAGCACAATCACGAAGGAAAAAACCGACAAAACAGACTTCATCAACTAGAACATCACAGGGGCCGGGAACAGCGCAAAGGTGTAAGACCAAGGAATCAGCAGTTGAAAAACAGCTGGAGTCAGGTGTAAGAGGGAGGAAAAGAGAAAGAGACGAAGAGTGCCTCGCACCAGGTGAAGCGGCCCCCAGCCCCGGCTGAAAAGCCACCACCACATGGCAGGGCTGCAGAGGAAGAGAGCTCTATGAAATCCAGAAGGCACACTGGAGCGGTCTGCAGTGGGAGCCTGAGGCAGTAAAGGAACCTGAGAGTCAGAGACACAGTGGAAAAGGCAAGGATACGAATACAAACAAAGTCTCAAGACGATGAAAGGCGGCTTTACAGTCTGAGGCTGTCCCCAGTAAATGACAGAAACAAGACAGGCCCCGTGAAACCCGTCCTGGAGCACACAAGCCAGGACTCTGCTCAGGCTCGGAGGCCCTGGGGGAGGACACAATTCCATTCTGACTCTGCTAAAGGTGGGCAGGAGCAGGGAGGCACGTGGTATCCCTCCCCCAACACAGGCTGGGGACAAAAGTGGGAACAAAATGGGCAAGGCCCTGCCCGCAGGGAACCTACACTCCAGTGACCTGACATAGAGCACAGTGAGATCAAATACAGTGATGTGTGAATTATAGCAATCACACCCTAGTAAATAAAAAGAAGGAGGGACACCTGGGTGGCTCAGTCGTTAAGTGTCTGCCTTCGGCTCAGGGCGTGATCCCAGCGTTCTGGGATCGAGCACCCACATCAGGCTCCTCTGCTTGGAGCCTGCTTCTTCCTCTCCCACTCCCCCGCTTGTTTCTCTCTCACTGGCTGTCTCTGTGTCAAATAAATAAATAAATAAAATCTTCAAAAAAAAAAATCAAAGTTAAAAAAAATAAAAGGAAAAAGAAGGAAATACTGCTGTTTTGGGGTGAGGGTTATAAAGCATCTTGCTGGAAGTAACCAATTTTTACTCTTAAACATTAATGAGCAATAATCACGATAGTTTTAAAAAGCATTCTTTAGCAATAACAAAAAAAATTATGACGCCCAAGTTAAACAATCAAATCTTTTTCTTGTTCTATCAGTAAAAAAATAAGCTTTAGAACGAATATGGAAATTATAAAATATTATATTGTGGTAAAGAAGCATTTAAAGCACATAATGTTATTCACTGGATCAATTATATCAGGCAACCACTTCCCCTCTAAAATTATGTCACTAGCTAATACCATCCATGTAGTACCAATAGAGTCCAGAAGCTGCCAGAAGAGACTACTCATACAGACTACAGCCCACCAATGCACATATCTTCTCCCTGAAGCAATATGCAGAACTAAATAATGAAATAAATATCAATAGCAATTCACTATATTAAATAAAGATTTTGTAGAAAAGTACAGGGTTTAAAAAATTAGTAAGTATCTCAATACTAAATAGTTTATCAACTAACAGACACAAATGAAAATTTTAATGGTCTTACTACTGACGAGACACTTCAAAGTCTTGGTTAAGCCTGCTGGTGTTTGCATAAGAGAAATGTCTAATCTTTGTTTTCTGTGGTTAGAAAGAATACACATCTACCAAATGTTAAAATACAACATACCGTTAATATGAACAGTAGCAAGTTTTAAGACTCTCAATCACAAAAGAAACAGAAGCTTTATGAAAAAGCCGCCTTCCTCTCTCCTGGGCCTACAAAGTTACAAAAATCCGAGGGCCCTACGTGAATCTGCTCGGTGACATTACTACTAAAAGGGGCATGAACTAAACATGGTTCAGAATTGTCTCCAGTCTCTCTTTTCCTTAGATTTTCAATAATCCCACGGTGGTCTACTGCTCCAATACTCCCAAGTGTGGAGGCGGACACCAATCCTTGGTAGAAAATGAAGAAACCACTGATGAAGGCGGCAAGCAGCCGCAAGCCCATTTATGAGGTTTCGATGTCACTGGTCGAATACGCGAGCAGAAAGAAAGTCTCAGAATCATCTTAGAGTGTTTCATATTTCCAGCGAAAACAAGAAAAAAAAAATGAAAAAGAGAAATAACTGGTGGAGGAAGGGAGGGAAAGAGGGAGAAAGGGAAAGATTTTCCAAGATACTGCAATGTGCTAAAAAGTAACATTACTTAAAACTGGAATGGGATCAACACGGAAATCTGGATGAGTCAGTGGAGCAGAAGAGAAAGCGAAGGAAAGGGCCCAAACAAATCTGATGCATTTCTCAAAGGTCTAAGAACTTTAATAACATTAATAACCAGTTTGAAAGGAACTAACTAACCATTTGGGGGAAAAAAAGAAGACAGATTCCTTCTTCATACAAGCACACCTGATAGTAAAACTACAAGTGGCTATGGAAAGTGAACACACAGAAACACTGTAGCGAGATTAAAATACTCATTTACACTGGGGCTGAAGAGACCTTCTAAGACTGAAGTAAAAACCGCAAAGGAAAAGATCAGATTTGTATACATAAAAAGTATAAATTTACCTACATTTAAAAGAAAAAGATACAAAAATGAGTCAAGAAGACAACAATATTTGTCACAGGATAAATTTCTCCTGGAGAAATTATGAAAAAGTAAAGACGGACGTATGAAAAAAGGAATAAACTTTTATCAAAGATCAAAATGAAAAATGAAAAGTTAAAAGGTAAGCAGCAAGCAAAACACAATGAGAGCACTTTTCACCAAGAAAGCTGGGAAGTTAAAAAAAAAGTATCTAAAGTAGGGCATGGACGTCAGGAAAAGGGAATGTGTGGGCACAGTGGAGTGCAAACTGCCGTACCCTCACTGGGCAGCTGCCTGAAAACATCAGGCTTTTACTTCTCATCTTTGATTTGGAAATTTCTAGTGTACTTAGTACCTACCATGTGCCAGCCGCCCTACAAAACTCTAGGGAAAACAGCAGTATGAACACAGCTGAGAATCTAATAATAAAGGTGATCACCAGAGTGACCCCAGCGAGCAGGAGGAGACACCAGATGCTAGCACAGACATGTGCCCACACACAACAACAATTACTTCTCATCTGTGAGAGGGCACTTTGTGTTAGCCAGTATTTTTCATACTTTCACGTGGCCCCTAATCTCCAAACAGTGCAATAAAAAATATTAAGTGTATGAATAGCAGAAGAAATAAGTTCATACAGATCCTCTTAGGGTGACCCAGGGAAAAAAGGATGGTGAGGAGGGTAATGAGTACATATCTAGCCCCGGGTATCTATGTCCACCTCAGTACAGCCACAGAGAACTAAACAGACGAGATAACAAATCTCAACTGTATGTCTGTGCCTGACATGTACTAGATTGAAGAACTACTACTGAATAGTACAAATGTAATAATGTATACTGAACATTCTTCAATGGATATTTTCCAAACGCTGCTCAGACCACAGACAGGAAAAAAGACTACATGCCATAAACATGTGAAAAGGTGAGCACATTTATCAAAGGACTACTCTACATACATACAGAAAATACACAAACAGGACTTCCAAGTATCCACTGCTCTCTCCTTCATCTGCACTGCCAAAAAAAAGTGGACCACTGAGAGATGAAACCACGTGAATGAAAGAAGGAAAGTCACCAACGCTTCTCTGCGGACTGGATGGCGGCAATCCACCCTAACTACTTCTGAGTTTATCAGCTCCTAAGCAATTTCTGATGGGAAAATTCAGCTGACATTTGAGAATACTATTTTTTAAAAAACCCAACTATCTGAAGACATAACTGTCACAAAAGGAAATTCTTATCAAGTGGAAAATCCAGTAACTCATGAAACCAGTTACAAATTAGGATTTCCAGTGAAAGTGCGCATCGCCCGCAAAGTACGAAAGGCAGTAAAGAGGGATTTTAAGATCCCCTGATTTTTTTCAAGGAATAACTATGACACCCAGTCAATTTCATTAAAAGATGAATTTCATTAAGATAACTCATGATATCTTATGTAAAAAAAAAAAAGGTATGTGACAACAACGTCCACAGTAAGGATCAAAGATGCTAGAACAGACAGGAATAAAGAACATGGTCTCTTTCTGCGGATAAAGTTCCTTTTCGGCAAGGAAACTGGAACACAAGAAGCATGTAAGTATGTAAATGTTCTTCCTGGCACACACACACACAATGTACACAATGTTCAAAGTCAACAGGCTTCCCTCTCTCTCCTACGTCTGAATGCTAGAAAGCACGTTAAACAACAAAATGCCGTAACTATGACAAGAAACAGCTAAGACTGACTGCAGTCAACACCAACTGTATGAAGGAGCCATTGCACAGAATTAATTCCAGACCCATTTCTAAATCTGAAGTCCCACATTAGCTTTAGGTGTACATGTGGAATATACACCAAGAGTGGGTGACATAATGTTGTCCTGTTGAGATCTAGTGGCCGACTAAGACAAAAAAAAATACTCTAAATTCATCGCCTCTGCCAGAATACTGCATGAACTCTCTAAAAAGCGTAGTCGAGGACTTACTCATGTTTGAATCCTCACACACTGGGTACTCAGTGACTATCCGGAACCGAACCGAGAGCCAGCCAATGGAATGACTGCAGCCAAGTGTGCAGGTCACACACCTCTCCTGAGCAAGAGGTAAAAAGAATCCAAATGCAGAAAGGCCCCACAATTCAAAGTCCTCATCAGGGACTTTTGTAAAAGCTGCCCACAATTTCACATTCTCCTCCTAAACTCTGACTCACATGCTGTCCATTAGGGGCCAAAAATGAATAATAAAGCAGTCGCAAATGGGGAAAGCAAAGACAGTGGCCGTAGCAGACCCAGGAAACTCCCACACGGCAAGAGAAGCAGCTTCTCGAGCAACAGCACAGGCAGCTAACTAAACATCGCCTGGCGTCAGGGCACCCGGCTGGCTGGGCAGGAGGAGCAGGCGACCCCTGATCTCGGGGTCGTGAGCTTCAGCCTCACACTGGGTGCAGAGATGACTAAAACAGTAACTAAATAAAAGTAAAAATCTCAGTGTTGACTGAGATTGTATACCAGTTAAAATACTCTCTGCTTCTAAATAAAGCACCCTCAAGATGGGAGCATACTTAAAAGTGGACGTGGCTTTCCTTTTCCACAGAAAACATACAGCAGAGAACATTTTCCCAGAGTATTTCTTCAGGAATGTGCTTAAGAACTCCAAATACACGTACTGCATGGTGCACTGGGTGTTATACGCAACTAATGAATCATCGAACTTTACATCGGAAACCGGGGATGTACTGTATGGTGACTAACATAATATAAAAAAAAGAACTCCAAATACAAAAAGTTCAAATACTGTAAATATGACATAACAAACCACAGTTAAGTCACATAAAGAAGTAGCTATCAATGCCATTCAAAGAATACATCACTACGAAATATTAGAAATTAAGATGAACAGAAAGTATTCTTAACAAGAAAACAAATTTCAAACTAAAGTCAATGAGCAAATACATGCATTTTTTTATATCCCAGATTTTACTTTTCAGTCATTTGCATCAGAATACCAGCCACAAAGCAAACACCACAGTTGATGGAACACTGGGTTTGACATCAGAATCGTCCAAGTTCGAATATGAACTCTACCAAAACCGCAGTGGCTCAGGGCAAATCACAGGGCGTGAGCTTCAGGTCCCTCACCTGTAACGTGGAGATAACACCAACCTACCTTGAATGCTAGTTATGCAAATGAGCAAGTTACCTGACACTCACAAGTTAGTAAAAAAAAAAAAAAAAAGCAGTATCATCATCTACATGTAAAACGTCCTTTCAAAGATCACCCATGGTGACCAATCTTGTTTAAAAAGGTAAATCTGCATTTGTATCTGAAATAAACCCACTGACAATTATTTTTAAAGTATTCTGAGTTGGAGCATCACAGAAGAGTAATAGACATATTTATTAGTATGCCTTCTTCAACATTTTTTACTATTTTTAGGTGACGATGACAACATAAAATCAGCCATTTTAAAGTGAATAATGTAGCAGCACTGAGTACACTCACAGTGTTGTGCAACTCACTCTATCAAGCTCACAAACATTTTCATCACCACACAAGGACACGTCATGCCCACTAAGCAGCTGCCCCCCCCCACTGCCTACACTTCCGCAGTCCATGGCAACCACAACCTGCTTTCGAGCTCCATTAACCTATCTGTTCTGATACTTTGTGTAAATGACATCATAGAGTCCATGACCCTTTGTGTCTCATTTCTTTCACAGGTGTAATATTTTCAAGGTTCACCCAATGTTTATCAGTATTCATTAAATTTTATGGTTGGATAATAGTCCAAAGTGAGAAAACACCAGAATTTGTTCACTCACCCACTGGCGGACGTTTGGCAATTACAAATAGTGCTGTGTGTACGTGGGTGTATGCCTATCTGCCTGAGTCCGTTTTCAATTCTAAAGGCATTTGGGGAATGTCTCAATTCCTCCTTCGTTTATGAATGATAGGTTTAGGGACATTCAATTCTTGGTGGACCGTTTTTTTCTTTTCCCATCTTAATAATGTCACCCCACGTCCTTCTGACCTCCAGGATTTCTGACTCCAGGGCCCTTCCTTGTGTGTGACAAGCTGCTTCTCTCTCACTGCTCTCAGAATATTCTCTTGGTCCTCGGGTTCCAACACTTTGACTTGTCATGTTCTCAGTGCAGATTTCCTTGCATTTAGCTTTCTAGGCATTCACTGATTTTCCTGAATGTGGAGTCATGTCTTTCATCAAATTTGGGGAGTTAAGGGCCACTATTCCCTACAACATTCTCTCCGCCCTTTCTCCCTTCCTCTCCTTCCAAGATGCCCACTGTGTGCACATTAGTACACCTGGAGCTACCCACAAGTCCCTTTACGACCTGCTTATTTTCCTCCATTCTTCCTTCGGGTTCTCAGAATGGATAATTCCACTTGAAATTATCTGGTTATTGAAATTACCTAGGCTCAAGGTCACTGATTCCTTCTTCTGCCTTCTCAACTCTGCTACTGAAACTCACTGTCCAGTGAGTTTTTCCTTTAATTTATTGTACTTTTCAGCACCAGAATTTTTGCTTTTTGCTTCCTTTTTATAATTTATATACCTTTACTGATATTCTGTATCTTAATACCTCATTTTACCTGATCCTTTCAGCATTTTCAGTTGTTCCCTTTAGCTCCCTGGACATAATTTAAGGCAGCTGATGTAGACTTTGTCTAGGTCTAGTCCGGGATCTGCGCTTCCGCAGGGACGGTTGCTGTTCATTTCCTCTGTGACTGGGCCACATGGTTTCTCTGCATGTTCTGTAATTTTCTGTGGAAACCTGTACACTTTGACTATTATAATCTGGTAACTCAGGAAATCAGTCACTTCCCCCTCTTCTGGGTTTGTTTTGTTGTTTGGGATATGCCGTAGCCATGCACATACAGTGACTTTTTTAAGACTCATTTTGTAAAGTGTGTATTCTTTGTCATGGGTGGTCTGAGAAGTCTTTCAGCCAGTGTTTTGGAAAGGATTTCCTTGCATGGGGTGGGAGGCAAGACTACGAAAGAAAAGGAGGGATGGTGGGAGGGAAGAAGGAAAGAGCTGAGAGGAGGGAGGAAGGAAGCAAAGGAGGGAGAAAGGGAGGAGGACAGAGGCAAGAGGAGAGAAAGTGAGATGAGCCTCTCCCAGTCGCTGCAGATTCCCTCGGTGCTGGGGATTCCCACACAGAGCCAGGCTGCCTACAACTCAGCCTGAGCCTTCACCTCTGCTTACACTGAGCCTAGAGACTGGCCGGAGGCAAAACACTTTCTCGGGGTCTTTCTGAGCATGATCCCTCACCGGCCTTGGATGTGGCTTTCAAAACTCCCCAGCAAACACAGGCACTTTTATGTGCCCTAATTTTCCAAAGAGATCCCCTCTGCAGCTTCTTCCACCCAGCAGCTGACACTCTATTCTGTGTGTCAACTATCATTGCTGGCCCCGAGCTACTGCTGCCTTCCCTGAGCCTGACATAGGCTTGAGAAATGCCTACTGGTTCTTGGCTCTGCCCTGAGTGAACATCCAAGTTAGATGAAAGAAAGACAAGCATCCTGAGTCAGTCCTTCACATGTCCCTGGCAAGTTGGACAGACACAATTCTCTGCAAGTAAGTTCTGCTCTACTCCCTTCAGAGCCAGGATCCAGAGTCCCCAGTCAAGAATGTGGGCTGCCTTCCTCACGGCAGACGCTTGACTCTTCCACGTTTCTGTGGAAGAAGGGACACGCAGGACTGCCTCCTCTGCCAGTTTCACGGATATCACCACACCATTTAGCTCTGAATGAAACAAATAATACACAGAAACTAATGTCTACACAGTCCAAATAGCACAATCAAAAATAATTTAAAAAATAAGCCAGAATCTATGCTATATTCTAAAGAAGACACACCAAGGTTACACCTAATTTACCTGGCCATTCCGGGGACCCTTTCTTCCAAAACTCAAGCCTACCTCTTTCTACAACACACCTAAGCTCTACCACGCCACTACTTGAAGCATCAAAGCTTCCTAATAGTTTATCATTCAATTTAACTGCGAAAGAGTAGTCTTTTCAATAAATGGTACTGGGACAACTGGATACTCACATGCAAAGGACTGTGGACCCATATCACACGCCACAGACAAAACATGAAATGAAAGTGGATCACACATCTGAATGTCAAAGCTAAAACTATAAAATCCCTGGAAGAAAATATGGAAGTAAATCCTTGTGACCTTGGGTTGGCAAACCATTTCTTAGCTACAATGCCAAAAAGCACAAGCAACAAAAGAAAACACAGATGAGTCGGACATCATCAACGTGAAAACTTCTGTGCGTCAGAGGACACCAAGTAGAAGAAAAAACAGGCCACAGAATGAGACAAAATATTTCCAAACCACAAACTGACACGAGACTTAAATGAGATTATATAAAGAACGCTTACAACTCAATAATTAAAAAACAAATAACCCAGGTAAAACAGTACGCAAGGGATCTGAATAAACATCTCTCCAAAGAAGACATACAAACACCCAACAAGCACATGAAAAGATGCTCAACATCACTAATCATCAGGGAAACACAAAGCAAACCACAGTGAGGTACCACTTCGCACCCGACAGGACGGCCACAACTAAGACAGTAACAGTGCTGGTGAGGATGCGGAGAAACTGGAACCTTCACACACTGCCAGTGAGAATGCAAAACGGCGCAGCCAATTAGGAAAACAGCTTGGCAGTTTATCAAAAACATAGTTACCATATAATCCAGCAATTTCACTTCTAGGTATATTTACAAAAGAAATAAAACAATGTTCAACAAAAACACTCATACGCAGACACTCGCAGCATTACTTACAACAGCCTAGAGTGGAAACAATCCAACGTCCGCCTACAGATGAATGGGTGAACACAACACACGGAATACCACCAAGTGGAGTATTATTTGGCAACAGAAATAAAGTATGAAAGGTGCCACAACACCGATAGACCTTGAACACAGGACACCAAGGGAGAGAAGCCTGTGACAAAAGCCCACACACGCACGATTTCACTTCTGTGGCCTGCTCCTAAGAGGCAAATCCACGGAGACAGAAAGAAGACTGGGGGTTGCCTGGCCCTGGAGTAGGGTCAGAAGGGGCAAGAATGGGATAACAGCTAACGTACTCAGAGTTTCTTTCTAGATGTTATAAATGTTCCAAAATTAGATGGTGGTAATAGTTTCATAACTCTGTGAACATACCAAAAACCACTGAAAAGTATACTTTAAATGGATAAACTTTATGTTATATGAAATATATGCAATATGCTATAGAAAAAGTTTTTGGAGAATTATTTCAAATAAATAAATTCAGTGTATGAATGTCCACACGTAAACAGAAGATACATACTCCACTCTAAACCTCCTTTTTTAAATAGGCTTCAAAGTTATTATGTGTACTTGTCTAGCTTTTCAGTGCCCTCCTTCATTGTCCCTCACTGACGTCATGACTGTCATAGTGTCACTTTCTGGTGGTCATAATGCCCACCTATAATGGCTTCTCCCACACTCTTCCCAATATATTGCTTCTTTTCCACTGGGACTGAGAGACCAAATAAACAAGCTCTTAAAAACATAAAATGAAGCAAGAGCTAAAGCTCTGAATGAAGTGAAGGAGAAATGGGCATAAAGCCGCTATCACTTTGGATCGTGATAACATGATAACATGATTCATTGTAGGTGCTGCAGGTCCCTTCACATAAGGCCATGGTAACAGATGTCTGTCTGACCTCTATGACTGTGTTTAACATATAACACAAACAGAAAGTTTAGGGAGGGTGATATTAGGCTTCATGGAAAATGTGCATACACCAGTTGGATTTCACATGTGTCTAAGTACTTGAAATCGTAGGCATTACATTATTAAAAAAATTAGATACCATATGTAATCGCATAATACTATTTTTAATAACAGAATCATGACATGTTTTCTTTCATTTATGTTAATTCTAAAATGATGATTACAGTTAGCAAATGATAAGCTAGATGAAAAGGGTCTTGCTAACCTCTTACTGTGAGCTTGCTGTATAGCTGTGAATTCACTTCCTTGTCTCGCTGAAAACGCCGAAATTCATCAATTGCTTCCCTCATGATAGTAACAGCCAAAACAAATCCCTATGAAACAAAATAAAATATGGTATTTGAGAAAACTAGCTTTAACAAAAAAGTTGAGGGAATATTCTTTTACCAAGCAGTTTTACTTTCCCCCCCTCAATTTATGTTACTTCTAAAACAAACAAAAACGAAGAAAAAAGACAAAAAGTAAAAATGAAACACAAGAGAAATATAATACACAGTAAAAGATTTAAAATTCTCCCTATTCCCAAAAAATTTTTTTAAATTCGTATCATAACATACACTTCAAGCTAAACATCAGAAATACTTAGCAACCCAAAGAGAAAGAAATCAACAATCTTTAAAAAAAAAAAAACCCAGTTATTATATTTAGAATGCTCGAGCCTTTAAAAATCAAATTACCAAAGACTGACATCTTATCATTTCTGCACTTGAACCTGCCTTGGTGGAAGGAGCAGGAAGAAACACAGCGCAGTCCCAAGGCACAGCTTCCTCCTGTGCAGGAGCGCAGGCACAGCCACAGGGCTTGTCCTGTCTCATCTGCTAAGCAGAAACCTCAACAGACCGACTTGATGCTACATAAATAAAACTCGGATGTGCTTGTGATCTATCTGAAATCTGTTATGCCCAACATGTGGCTGACGTCATCTTTTTTAGAGGTCCTTACAGGGCTGTGTCTGTGTCACCAACAGGCCACATTAAGTGAGCCCTTGCGTTTACTGAGAGGTGATCCTCCGTGGCACGCTCAGAGTTGTACCACCACCACCATCTGACTGTAGGATGTTCTCATCACCCCAAAGAGCGAGAAACCCCACACCTGACAACGGTCACCCCCGTCCCCTCAAGCCCCCAACCCCTGGCAACCAACTAGTCCAACCTTCTGTCCCTATAGATTTGCCTCTTCTGGGTGATGTGGCCTGTCACGCATTTTGATGAACTGCCAAACTGCCTCCCACAGTGGTCATACCCCTTTAACACGAGCTCATTGGCCATGTGCACCTTCTGGGGGTAAATGTGTGTTCAAATCCTACACTCACCTGTTAGCTGTGTCATTTGTCTTTTCACTGTGAAGCTGTAAGAGCTCTTCATATTATTCCGGAAACAAATACCTCGTTAGACATGTGATTAGCAAATGTGAAGATTATAAATATTTTCCCCCACTCTAGGTTATCATTTTATTTTCCTGATGGTGTCTTCTGATGCCCAAAAGCTTTTAATTTTGGTAAGTCCAATTTATTTTAGTTTTTCTTTAGTCACTTGGGCTTTCACCATCCAAGATCACAAAAATTTGCCTCTATGTTTTCTTCCAGGGGTCTTACAGTTTCAGCTCTTCCACTGAGGTTTATGATCCATTATGAGTGGATTTCTGCGTATGACCTGAGGGAGGGGCCCAACTTCATTCTCTTGCATCCAGCTGTCCGCCTGCCCCAGCTCCATTTGCTGAGCGCACCAAACAGTCCACTGAACAGTCTTAGCACCCTTACTGAAAATCGATCTGTCATGAACGGCAGGTGTATTCCTTGGTCTACTCATCTCTCCCTCTGCCAGTGCCACACCTTCTTGACTACTGTGGCTCCGAAATGAGTTTCGAAATGGGGAAGCAGGAGTCCTCCAATGCTATTTTCTTTTCTAGGCTGCACTGGCTACTTTGGGTGTCTTGCATTTCCATATGAATTTTAGAACCCGCTCGTCACTTTCTGCCAAAAAGCCAAGTGGGATCTTGACAGAGGTTGTACTGAACCTGCAGGTCAATGTGGAGAGTGCGCCATCATGACAACATGGTCTTCCAGCTCCTGAACTGGGGTGGCTTTTATTTATTCAGATCTTTGATTTTTTTTTTAAATATTTTATTAGTTTCCAGTATGCAACCCTGCATTTTAGCTAAATCTAGTCCTACTTTTTTCTTTCCGGTGCTATTGTAAGTGGAACTGTTATCCTAATTTCATTTTCAGATGATCATTGCTAGTATACAGAAATACAAGTGGTTTTTCTGTATCTAGATTGTACCTACAATCTTACTATCTCATTTATTAGTTCCAGCATTTGTGTGTGTGTGTGTGTGAACACCCCCAATTTCCCAATGTACTAGATCAAGCCTCTGTGAACAGAGCCAGATTTCCTTCTTTCCTTTCTACCTAGATGTCTTTTAGTACAAGTAAGACAAAGAGAAAATATGAAAATCCAAAGCAGGAGAGACTAATATTCTTTTAACAAATTTAGTGTTATCAAAGCCTTAAAATTTACACACACTTTAACCAAACAGTTTCACTTCTGGAAACTTATCCTAAAAAACAAACAAAACAAAACAAAAACAAAAAGAATCCCAGCAGCATCAAATATAAAAAACTGGAAATAACCTGAGTGTCTACAAATAGGAAATTCATGGTATGCTCGTACGTTGAAATACCATATTTCCTTAATTCAAAGATGCAGTTAGTCTCAGGTGGGAAGACAACACCACTTTTAAAACACAAACTCTAAGTCACAACTCAGTTTTGGTAACATGAAAACTATGCACCCACCAACCCAGGAAACACAGTCCTATGCAGCCATTCTCCTGCGGGGGAATATTTACTGTTACAGACCTGTGTTCACAGTGTATACGTAATGTCTTACAATTCTATTTGTGACTGTCTTGCCTTGAGAGAGAGAGAGAGAGAGAGGAGAACGGCTGTCAAGACCATGTTCCTTAGAGACTGAAGACAGTACTGTTGAACAAGCGGCTCTGAATCCGGCAGACACAGCCTCATCACTTGGAAGGTCTTCTGCACTACAGACTTGCTCGAGCCCTCCCTGAAATGTGTCCTTTCACCTCTCTTCTGCAAGGAACAGGCCCCAGACATATATATGTGATCTACACTCTCCAGGTTTCACCCTGGAAACCTACGGCTTAAAGACAGCGGAAGTTAATTCTCCACTCATTAGGTAATTCTAAACCACAACACGTAATAGTCCCTAGTGCTTTCAAGAACTCAGAAAGTGAAATAAGCTCTCATTTCTGAAGCAGTGATATTAGAGAGGGTCACCAAAGAGGGGTAGGTTCCAAATTCTGAAACAGGAGTGAAGCACTCTTCAGAGGAAACAGAGCCCCGGTCACAGGCAAAGACTGCTAGCACATGCAAGCCGCTCTAGGCCACGCCTCCCATCGAAGGTGCACCTGAATACAGAACAGATGTGAGGTGTCACTCCCACACCACCACATCTGTCTCCGGCACAGCTATCCTGAGAAAAGCCCCAAGAGCCAGCCTCGCAACGTGGAGCAGATGATGACAAAGGCGCAGCGGACGCCAGGCCACCATTTCCTTCTTAACCACTGGAGTCTACCACACACGGGCCTCCACCTTTAGAGTTTAGATCTGTTGAGTCCTAGCTAGATCAGAACAGACTGGTGGCCTATGGAGGATGTGGACAAGCGGTCCCACAGGAGTAGCTGGACCTTCCCACGGCCTCAGCCCCAACCAGGTCCAAGACGGAAGCTATAGTAATGCCACCTAGAAAAACCAGAAGCGAACACAAGAGGGTGACAGTATTTCACAGGGAAATAACAGTATTTGTGCATCAGCCTGTCAGTCACAACGCATGACAGGAACATGTCACACGGCCAGTCCACAGGCTGGGACTAAATCTTGTATCACAAAGTGCAATTCTTTTTTCCTACTTCTGCAGATGGCAGGAGCCACGTGGAGTAAGTGCCAAAACAAGATCTATTTTTATAAAAATAGTAAAAATTCTATTGATATATCAGTTTAACCTTGAGGGATTATTACATGCCGGAAACTTTTCCATGTATTTTAGATGAGTTACCTTTTAAATGCCACAAAAACCTTATGAGGTGTGTGACCCTTAGCTCTAACTCACAGGGAAACTGAGACACAAGCAGCACACATACTTTTGCAAAGATCGCACTAAACGTGTAGCTTATGTTAAGAGTGTTTGTCTCTGGACAGTAGGAGGTATGAGTCCAAGTAACTGATCTGGTTTCTCCTTTCCGTACTCCATCCACACCTCCAACGTGCAGAGACGCTCAGAAGAAAGAGTGGACAGAAGGAAAGACCGAAACTCAGAGTTCTCGCAGACTGACTGGGCACCTACGCAGCCTATCTGGCTTCCCACGAACAAAACTCCAGGAATGCAGCTTATGAGGAAGA
This sequence comes from Ailuropoda melanoleuca, assembly GCF_002007445.2. Classification (NCBI taxonomy): domain Eukaryota; kingdom Metazoa; phylum Chordata; class Mammalia; order Carnivora; family Ursidae; genus Ailuropoda; species Ailuropoda melanoleuca. The sequence goes on along the minus strand of NC_048231.1, from coordinate 105,693,148 downwards.
TGCAGTGTTAACAATCCAGACCTCCCTTATCTAAGAGTCGTTCGCACAGATAGATCCATTCTACCTGATTAACTCAGAGAAAAGCATTACAATCTGTTCTGTTACTCTGATGACACCAGCTTTCCCTCACAGAGCTGCTGTGAAAGCTGAATGATGCAAAAGGTAATCTTCATTCTGACACAAAAATGAAATAAAATCACTTATTTTCAGTTTGCTCTTCTGTTCCATGGCAAAAAAGGACAGAAATTAGATCAGAGCTGAAGCAAGTAACACTGCCCAGAGTACTTGATAAAGAAAGACTATAAACTATCACTGTTTTCAGAAATACCCTTGAGTTGGAGAGCAGAACAAACGTGAAGTGTCTTGTTTAAAATTAGTGGATGTCAGACCTAAGATTTTATAACCACCAGCTGTATGATGGTTTGATGCTTCACTGGCAGGTTTCTGGCAAGGAGGAATCTGGAAATGCTAACTAATCCCTTTCTCTGAGCAACCGTACAGAACCTGAGAAAGCAGGCAGAGAAATGACGTCAACACATTAAGTGCGTGTGTAAAGACCACATGCTAGTGCGGGCCCTCGACACAGGATGGGGCCAAACACGGTGGTCAAGAAAGAGCAAGGAATCAGGAGCTATGGAAGAATCCTGTTGAAGCATACCTCCTTTATTTAAAATAATAATAATATACATATGTATTTTAGCTGTCGATTTAGTTTAAAGGTTCTTTAACTTTGCCTAGATTAATAAAAAAGATCTTCTGTATATGAGATCTGAATTTTCAGTTTAAAAAAAAATTTCTGAGGTGAGTTTGGATCAAGGAACCAATATACCTCAGCCTGCCTCTTGGATTCAAAGGTGAACCTAAAGTACACATCAACTTAAGATTTTTGCTAAATCAGAGGTTCAGATGGATGTGAACAGTGCAAGCATAGATACTAACAAATCTTCATTACTGATTATCCGGCGAAAGGCATGGATTATGGCTGCTGCCAAACCAAAGAGCAAGAGAACACGGTTTCACAAAGCAGACCGCTTCTGAGGTCTAACGGAGCGCTATGAGAGCAGGGACACGGGAAGCTGGGCGGGCGTGTCACAAGGCAACAGGAAGCATCACTGAAATGGGGATACTGGGCTTTGCATCCTTCTGTGGAGCCCCTGACCCACGACTGCAGCAAAGTGTCAGCAGCAGAATACTGAAACAGGGGCTGACTGAGGCGCTTCTGTGAACATGACAGTAAATTCTCACACGTCAACAAGAGAAGGACAAAGTACGTCCAACGCCTCCAGCTGACAATCGAGTCAGAGGACGTACACGCCACACGGAAGCAGAGGAAGGAGAGGCACTGGCGCTCACACGCGTGCTCACTCCAGCTCTGGCCGACTCGGTCAATTTGGTGCACGGTTAAAATTAAATTCCTCATCAGGAATCCATCTAAAACTAACATTTTCTTTGATTAGAAGCTACTTAAATCACAGATAATAGGAAAAGATACAAAAGCAAAATAGAAATGAATATATTTTACTTTAGATTTTTAAAAAGACTATCACTGCTGAAGTGAATTTCAACCCAAATGGGGGTGATACTGAAGGGGTTCAGTGCAACCGCGTGAACTCGGGGGTAGAAATAGGGGCCAGAAACAAACACACTGAAATTGTAAGTACAGTTGTGTTTTCAGGATAAGCAAGTATTTTCTCTATGCTCTAAAATTTCTGTAATGCTATACTGCTTTTATTGGAAACCGGAAAAAGTAAGCAGCAGTCTGTCAATGAGACTTCCAGGATGCGCACAGCCTACGGGGTCTCCAGCTCACATGCCCGGTGAACGACGTACAATCACGCAGACCATTACACCAAAGTCCATAACTGTGAAAAATGAGAAGAAACCTCGAAGTCTCCTTTTCTGGGAAGATGGACGTATTCATTCAATAGAATACTTCAGAGAAGTGAAAAATGAATGAACTAGAATAGTATGTCATCATGGGTCCATTTTATAAACCAATGTTAAGCCAAAAAAGCATGACTCAGCAAAAGGATACATACAGTAAGATAATCTTCATATAAATTTTTTAAAGCAGGCAAACAATACTGTGTGTTATTTTAGCGATACAACCGTAAGTAGTAAAATTAAGGGAGATGTTAACAACTGAATCTCAAATGCAGAACAGAAGTTGCCTGCAGGGGGAAGAAAGGTGCGAAGAAAAAAGAAAAAAAAGTCCCCTCTGTCCTCTCTCCGCAGCCACCTGGCCTGAAGCAACTGTGACAATTGGGGTCTGAGACTCAGTGTCCTTCATGTGCTGTGTGTGGGACACCTACAGAGACAGACAGCTCCCTCCCCGACTCAGGAGGAAATGCGAGCGCCCACTGACCTCCCTTCCATCACAGTCCCCATGTCCCCACACTCCAGCAGCACCAGGCACCCCAGCTCCCTCTGCCTGCACATCTCTTCCCTGTTCTGCGCCTGGCCCAGCCACTCTGTCATCTGGATAGCATCTGAGTGCCACCCTTCAGAGGGGCCTTCCTTGACCACCCTATTTAAATAACCCCAATGTCTTCCAACCTTGCTAATTTAATGAGTGAAAATGTACTCATTCATTCGGTGATTTTGTATTTGTACGACAAATGCAGTTACTTTCACTGCTCAAATCCATGCTACTCAAAAGACTATGTGGACGAGAGCAGGAAAGGCTGGTTCAGCTGACCCTGTCAGCGAGATTTCTGTCCTCTCTGCCAGTCCTCCTTGGTGCATCTGAGAAGACCATCTCTGGGACGCAGCAGGACCGCACCAACCAGAAGAGATCAACTCAGGAACACGCTGATCAGATCTCCATTTCTAAAGGGAGTGCTTAGGGAATGTGAGCACTGCCCGGCTCTTCCATTCATTATGTTTTCTTGACTGGATTATGCTGGTAAACTGCCCAAAAGGAAGCAGTACATTTTTCTAGGTGAGAGGAAGAAAGAAGGCACACATTTTGTCTGTATAAGCTGAAAATTAATGAAAATTATTGGGAAACAGAATCAAACCATTAAAACAGCATTATGTTTGAAGCAGAACTATTTGATGCTAAGTGTCATCTGCCTTTCAACAACTTTTATACACTGAGCTGTCAATCAGAAACTGTCTGGACTTCACTGATTGAGATAGTTAGCCAAAAGGTAAGAACTGCCCATCCATTAGGATGCCAGGAGGGTCACGGAGCAGACCCGGACACCATCACTCCCGACAGCACCATGGGGTGGGGGGCAGGCTGGAGAGACAGACCGCATACGGGATGCCCCATGGAAACCACCCCTCATGCCCACCAGCAAAGGCGCCTAGTGGCCTCTGAGCCAAGACCCACAGGCAGTGGCATGGCCCTGACACTCCTGCAAGGCTGCAAGTATTTCAGTGGCAGAGCTTTGTAAAATCTTGTAACAGAAGTTCAACGATACACAGCAACAATATCATGTTTCTTAAAATCTGATCGGTTTCTCTTTCAACCATCTCCACTCTTAAAACTATATACTAAATACTTAATAATTTAACTTAATTTCAAAAATCTTTTCTTTTACCAGAGGAGCCCAGTAGGTGTAGAGATAGCCTATTTTCAATGCCGGTACAAACTGTGAGCAGGAGACTACCAGGAAATACAGATTCAAGAAAAACTTGAATTGTTCATATAAAACCTAAAAAGGAAAAGAAAAAATTAACACAATCTCTCCAAGGAAAACCTTTACTACTTCCGTTACATAATTAAATCAGCACAGTATCTAAATACATTGCCATCAACAGTGAGAATATGCCGAGTTACAGTAAATCTAGTAATTTTGACACTGGCTTTCCAATAACTGAATCACATATATATTGTATTTATTTAAAGTTATATTAAAAATTGAAAAAAACACAATTAGAACTTCCAATTATGTTAAAAGCATCCTCTAAAAGTTTTGATTTTCTTGTATAAGATTTCCAGTTTTGCACACTCCTCTGTAAATCTTTGTATGTATATCAAAGCAAATGAGATAGCAAAACCTTCTCAATGTTAGTAAGTCAATAAATACATATTTATATACACACAAATGCATACTCTTGATAACTCAGAAAATCTTATATGGGACATCTGGGCAGCTTTAAAGTAACTGAGTGAACAAGCAAGACGTACATGATAGGACTTCACAAAAACTGCCTTAATCTCCTCTATTTACTTCTCTCGAAGTATAAGAAATGATAACATATAAAATCATGTGAGTTACAGACCAATTCAGGAAGACAGCGACCTATATATTCTATATAATCTCTTGGCAGTTGATCAGCAATAATATTTTCAAATACAAAATAAGTATCGTTCAATAAAATTGTAGGAATGCAAATCCTGAAACTTTATTTTTGTTTTTTTAATTCAAACAGAGTTTTCTTGCAGGAAGAAAACCCAAGATCCAGTATATTAACAGACTTCTATTTACAAATTCTCAAATTATTAAACTGAAAATCAAAATGGAACAAAACTCATGTTTATAGATGAGAATAATTCAAATGGCACACTACAATTGCAATTAAACTTACAACCTTGCAACCTCCAAATCACAATCTCCTTGGATGCCATTTTATATGCAACTTGGAAGGCACGGAAATTTCAACAAGACCAGAGCAATGGGTTAAGTACTTATTGTTGACTTAAAGAGTCTGGAACCACACTTTTTATATAATGAAGTTTTCTACATCATCATACAGTTGTTTGTGCAACTCAAAAATCAGCTACATTGATAACACATTTATATTCATAATCATATTCAATTGCTGTCTAAAAATGTTTTGAGTCATTTCATAAATTAATCTCAGCAGGAGAGAAAGCTCTTTTTCCTTCGTGATTTCTTTAAAGTCTCAGTTAGCATAAATTATATCTATTAGCAATTCAAAAATTGCCATTTGTGCTAAAAATGGCATAGAATTCCTACTGTGCAATTACCAAATGTTTCTAAAATACTACGTTTTAGATGAAAAGCCTAATTTAAGAGACAAACTAAGAGAGAGAATTCACATGGTAATAGTTCTACGGCCACACCAACAGGTACTCTCAGGACACAGCCCGTCCTGGCAGGCTGCAGGGACTCACTCTGGTCAGGGTGAGGCTGCACTGTGGGCTTTAAGCCCCTGTAATCAATACTCTATTGTCTACTGAATGAACTTTGTGACCTTTAAGAAAATGTACAGTGCTTCGCCAATCTGTGAGTATTTAAAAATTAAAGAAAACAGGAGCTTCATTCAATAAAGATGAGAATATTTATCTGCCTGAAAGACAGCTTACATTTTATTGTCCTGACAAAAGAGCAGTCTTTTAATGACGGAGCCAGTAGTTTTGTGTGTTTTAATAAAGAGTAAATTAGATATGAATCACTGGCCTACTATTAGATGGATGGGGGAGGGTGGTGAGGGGCAATCAATGCCCAATATAAAATCAGCATGATTATTTAAATTAAAACATGAAAAATAAAACAGCCCTTATTTCCCATTACCAAGAGATTTTCTTGCAAAAGAGCGTAGAGTGAATAACTAGAATGTGTCAAAAACTTTGATATAGAAAAATAACCAGTACCAGCTTCCTTTTGCCTTTAGAAAGATGAATAAATTGGTCTATAAAAATAAGCAAAGATGTACAAAAAACAAAAATTATTCAATCATTCTAAATACATACAAACTCAGTTTTGTAACTTAAGCCAAAAACATCACTAAGCAACAAAAAAAGTAATGAAATATTTACACTTCATTATTTACACTTGGCATAATACCTAATAAAGATAACTAATGATATAACAATAAAACATGGCCTGAAATTTATAATGTGAAGTAGAAAATATGTCTACAAATGCTTATAGATATTTTGTTACTGAGTCATGTTTGTGTAAAAAGTTATCTTACTTTCATCATGAAGTTCCTTGGCAGGCTTTAAACTCAACATTCCACTTCACCTCCACACAAAACTTACGAATTATTTTCTGAAAATTTAATTTAGGCTTACTTGATTATTTCTACAATAATATAAATACGTTTATCTAGGACTGAAGTCAAACTATAAATCTTCTTACATTGAACTCCATGATGTCCCCATTAAAAATGTGCATGAATTATTTAACGACTATTTGAAACATGAATGACTAAAAAGCAAAAGGTCACTGATTTGAACATGACACAATTAACAAGGGGAAAAATATTTTTAAAAAAATCAGAAAACAAAAGAAGCTAGCAATTTCTGATATGAAACCCATTCTTAAGAATGTAATAGTCTTACCCCAGGTATAAAGGTAAATACATTGTATTTTTGATTTTTTATAGAATTTCTGGGATGCTTTTCTTCACACTTTTCAGGATATCCAAGCCACACTGTGCGAGCTTTCAGTTCTCTCTTTCTTTGACAAATATTTATCAGCCAATCACAGCAACTGCATGAAACAAAAGACACTCATTACATATGCTTTTTGAAAAGTTTTTTAATTCATTCTACATATTTAGAGCCAGTACTGATTGTTTCTGCATTTACCGGACACGGGTAGCATATCTATTGCTAATCTGTAAAGCTGTCTTAAAATAGGTTATGCTGGTATACATTTGACATAAAACACTGAGAGAGGTTTGTGTGAGTGCAGAATGACTTCTAGAACCTCAGGGAAATGATCTTCCCTGTGTGGACCCTCTGACTGACAAAACCATTAACATTCTGAAGCAGTCAATGCTCTTCTATGAGAACAGGGTAGCCATGTTGTTTGCAATTCTCAATACACCACTCAGCGATCCAATAATAAAGGTCCTCAGACATCAACTCATTCAGGATGTGGACTCTCTGAGGGAATCACATTTTTCCTCTCTTAAAGACGCTATTTTAGTGGCATTAATATAAAATTAAGACTTATGGCTCGATTCAATATTTAGAAAGGATACCGACGATTAATGGGATAGTCTCATGCTAATAAAGGCTTAAGTGCATTTTCATATAGCTATCTTCATCTATGCAACAATACACGTTTTAATTCTAACTCTGTCCATGGTCTAATAGTGTCAGGGTTCCAGAAGCACAAACACTTCCACTTCCTGGACATCCAAACCATCACTTCTAGATAGAGAGAATAAACCTTTCTCAAAATACTTAAGAAAATGGTGAAAGGTATCAAAATCATTTGAACTAAGCATAAAATAATTGTGAATTTAAACTTCAGCATTAACAATTTGGTTTCCCTTGGGGCACCTGGGTGGCACAGTGGTTGAGCGTCTGCCTTCGGCTCAGGGCGTGATCCCGGCGTTATGGNTTTGGTTTCCCTCAAATCCGCAACATGTAGAGGAAGACCTAGAATGGCTTATTAAGGGAAGTTGTTCAACTGCATCTTCTAGGTGTAGTCCAGGCTAGAACAGCAAGCCCGCAGCAGTAGGCAGAAGCTCTGAACGTCACTCTGAGGCAGTCAGCTGACAAGTTAACGTGAGATATGCGCAACAAGGGATACATGATGAACACAAGCAAACCACTGAGGAGCAGGTGACGAGACTCAACAGGACGTCCCACAAGTCTGAATGTCTGCTTCCTCGTCTGTAAGCACACTGGTGACATGAGTTTAGCACCCAGGAACCCAGGGCACAATGCGTGCCTCAGAGGAAGGCCCCCAGGGCCCTGCCGTCACTGCAGGGCCTCCCGGAGTCACACTCAAACGTCTCCAATCTTGCAACACTCATTCTGGCACAAAAAGTGTACATACCTGTGCTGCCCAATGAAGCATCCACTGGCCGCATGTGACTGTTAATATGAATTAACATGAAGTGAAATAAAAAGTCCAGTTCCTCAGTTACATTAGCCACATTTCAAGGGCTCAATAGCTGCCCTGGCCATTGGTTAGCATAGTGGATATCATAGATCTAGACCATTCCCATCGTCACATGGAGGGTAAGCGGGCAGGGCTGGTCTGCAGGAAGCACAGTGCAGCAGGTATAACATGAGATACAAGCCTTCAGCACTGCAGTTATGGCGAAAACCCTCCACCGACGTATTCAAATACGAATTCCTATTCTGAAACACCTCATTACCTAATGTGAAGTTTAATGTACAAAAACCAGACAAATCTAAGATGAAACAGAACACAGGCAAAATTTAGTGTGTAAAAAATAAATATAAAATTTAGGAGATGTGGATTTTACCAAGTTTACAGCAAGAGGCTCTATAAATGCAAAACCACTCGGTGCATCACATGAACACTGCCGACAACAGCCAGAAGAAAACCTCAACACCAACACCACTGTGTGCTGTACCTGAAACCAACGATCCACTCAGCTCCCAAGCCTCCCACTCTAAAAACTCTAAATTAAATACCAAGGGCTAAAAACACACATAACTCAACAGTTTATTAATTTTTTTCTCTACAATCCTGCAGAGAAAAAAAACCAAGATTCCTAGACTTCCGAGATATAACTAAACTATTTGCAACACTTTGCTACTAAGAACTATCAAGAAACAAAAGTGTTATTACTAATGATTTCCTTATGCAAACACCGAAGCAAGTCATCGTTAGGAAGCCATAATCAAATCACACGCTGTTTCACAAAATTAAGTGAATACAAGGCTTGAGGTTTTATAAGCCTGGAGCACCGTCAGAATTGCCACTGGATGATGCAGACAGAAAAGAGGACCAGAAAAGTTGTCCTGAATGCCAAGAGTAAAGAGCCTAAACACCAAAAATTTAAAACAAAACAAAACAAAACCTGTAACCCAAAAAGTAAATGAAACCTTTACTGAGTGTAGAACTAAGCAGGAAAATAAAATTACAGGCAATTTTTAAGTAAAATATACTGGTAAATACTGATACTGAGAGGGAGAACCTAAGAGAGGTTGAGAGAAAATAACCAGGAGCCGCAGCTAACAACATTTCCACGCAGGTGGAGCATTTTCTAAACTCGAGATCCCTCAGGGGACACTCCCCAATCATAAATAAGCTGCCTGCCACTATCAAGTCAAAGTGACACTAAAGCCAATATTGCACTAAGTATATTTTTCCTTAAAACAATGTAGGATTAGCAGCTTTTCATAAATGCCTCTATAATCAAAGTATACTCGAATATTAAATAAAGTATTTTTAATATACCAAGATCCTGTCTCCTAAAGCTTTAACTAGCCATAGTTATATAACTCCCAAACTTTAGAGAACCCTTCTTCCAAAAACAACCAAATTTAGACACTCATGATATCCAACAGGCACCCATGGTTACCAAGAGCAGCACAGCCTACTGCCTTCTTAAAAGATTACCATCTCCCCATGCTTCTGCACAGCAAATGTGTTGCAGATTCCTTCAAAGTGTAGAGACCATTAAAAACAGAAATAATCCCGGGGCGCCTGGGTGCCACAGCGGTTAAGCGGCTGCCTTCGGCTCGGGGCGTGATCCCGGCGTTATGGGATCGAGCCCCACATCAGGCTCCTCCACTATGAGCCTGCTTCATCCTCTCCCACTCCCCCTGCTTGTGTTCCCTCTCTCGCCTGGCTGTCTCTATCTCTGTCAAATAAATAAATAAAATCTTTAAAAAAAAAAAAAACAGAAATAATCCCAGCATTTGACATCCACCACCGTCCCTCACCGACCCACCCATCTTCCCCACTGTTCCTATGAAAATGCCCTCAGTGGCTGCACTTTCCTAAGGGACAAAGTGATTTTTGGTAAGCAGTGAAATGTAAGTCTCATGAAAAGGACAACCAACACCAGCCCCAGAGAACTAGCATATCGATGTGCATTACAATAACTCACAGGAAGGACATTCCAAGTTTTGGAGGGCAGATTATGGAAAAATTTTTTCAATGCGTCCAATCTAGAATTTTTACCAAATAATAAAAACGAGAAAGCAGTTTTTAAGCCATGAAGAAATTAAAGCCTACTCAGTTGCTGAAATTAGGAAGAATAATTTTAAAATAAACCTCACTAGTCACGGAGTCTACAAACAGAAATACACTGAAATATTTACAACTCAATATTAGTTGCAACGTACCTGAAATATTTACAACTCATTATTGTTTTTTGCTACCTACCTTTATTGCAATATTCATCAACACTTCCTCCTGCAATTAAACTAAGTAATTTTATGTATCTTGTACTCATTGATCCAACATCTAATAATGTTAGTAAACACTGAATTTTATAATGCTTAACATTTAGGGAACAAAAAAGTAGCAAACACTCAAAAATGAAAATTTGTAGGAAATTAAGAAAATAAAACTAATCTAAGTCGTTAGATGTACAATTTTGTTGTGTAAGGTGCAGTTTTTAATTTAAACAATAATTTCTCAGTATGGCAGATATCACTGAACAAGAAGAGCATGACAATACCTTGCACCATTTCTCATTCTGTATAGCAAAAAAGACACACGTTAGTGCCATACAGACTGACTAGAACCCAACAACATGGTTCAGTTAGCTTTTTCTACTTGACCACCACTTACGGAGATAAAGACTTTATATACACATCTATTTTATTTTATTGTTTTAATGTTCCCAAAACATGGATGTTTTTGCTAACATCTATTTTTGCAAATACATTGTTAACATTTTCCTTTTAAAAAAAAGTAATATATTGCAAATAAAATCCAAAATTTGGCTACGTTCCATTTGGTAAAAACAAAGTGCTATAAAAGACCAAAATTAATTAATTCAACAATGGGGGCGCCTGGCTGGCTCAGTCAGAAGAACATGTGACTCTTGACCTCAGGGTCGTGAGTTTAAGACCCACGATGGGTGTAGAGATTACTAAATAAATAGCACTTTTTAAAAAATTAATTCAACAATGTATTCAACACTATGGAAAGACTCCTGACATTAAAAGCCCATAATTCTTTGCAACTATTTGGTAGCATGGATAAATACCACTACCATAGCACACAAGGCCCTTTAGAGTCCACACCATTCACATCAAACTGTCCACGTCCTCGCAGCTTGTGCCCGTCAGCATCCATTCCCACTTCCTCCATGTTTTCAGCCATCTCTGACAGCAGCTCGATCATCATTCAGTGATGCTCCACACACACAAGACACAGGTTCTCAGCCTCCTCAACTCCAGCAATCCTCACGCCGGGTTCCCCCTAGGATGGGGAGACCCGCCTTTATCCACTTAAAGACACCAATCAGGATCGGTCTTATTCGGAGCACAGCTCCTCACCCTCCCACTTCCCCGGCCACAGAGCAAAGAGCAAGGGCTTGGGTTTGTCAAACCAGAGCTTGGCCCTAAGACACAAGAAGGACTCTTCCGCCTCCTGAATCTAGACGGTGGGAGAACGAGCGCCCAGCTCCCGAGGAAGGTGCACCAGCAGAACCAACCCTGCTCCTCCCCGCAGCCCGAAGTGATGGAGAGCACACACCTGTGAACTGCACACCACAGCCACGAATTGATGAATTCTGATGGTGGCTCCACCCAGATTCCTCTGTGGCAAGCTCTCTCCTCAGTTCACAGCCCTGGCACCCCCCACCCTCAGCTCCACAGCCACACTTCCACTGCCAAGTCTGCGACAGTTCGGGCTCTCCCGCTGATAGACAGTCATAACATTATGCTGGATTCAATACAAATGCATGACTATTGATTTTCCTTTGTTGGTTATTGATCTCTCTACCAAAGCATGACCAATTTTCCCATGTTTTCTGTCCTCATCCAAATCCCAGTCACCTCCCCACTCAAATGACCCCATGTTCCCAATTAAGGATAAGATCAAAGTCGTCATCTCCACCACGTCACTCTTCCACCCCTACCCTCCCCCCTGCCTAAAAGGATGGATATTAGTCTTTATTCCCAAAACCATCTTTCTACCTGAAGTGTCCCTTTCCTTTATTTTTCAAAGAGCTACACCATATGTCCCTTGACATTTTCAGGAACATCACCCTTCTGTGTGGCTTCCATTATCACAACGACAGGCTCTGAAACCTGCATCTCCAGATCCTGCTTCTGAATCTGACAGAATTGTCTGTATTACACCAACCCAATACAAGGTAGATTTTAATTAAGAAAACTGTCAAGAGTTTTAGATGAGCAATCTATGAAAACAACAACAACACATAGCTCACAGGATACTTAATAGTGAAGTACTGAAACCTTTCTCCCTAAGACTAGGAACAAGAAGCAAGAAGGTACATTCACTATTGCTATTCCATATAATTGTGAATGTTCCAGACAGACCCATAAGACAAAAAAAGAAAAGGCATACAGATTATAAAAGGAAGAAATAAAACTGTCTCTATTTGCGGATGACATGACTGTCCGTGTAGAAAACTACACGGAATCTACAAAAACACTCTTAGCACTGACAGTAAGTTCGGCAAGGGTGTAGGATAAAAGACAAACACACAAAATCCAACTCTAGTTCTACACACCAGCAATGGACATGTGGAAACCAATATTTTAAATACCAGTTACAAAAACCAAGAAGGAGGAAAAAAAAAAAAGAAATTCTTAGGAATAAATCTAACACGTACAAGACCTGTGTGCTGAAAACTACAAAATGCTGATGAAAAAGATCAAAGTTCTCAATAAATGGAGAGAAGTAAATTGTGATCTAGACGAATCAACACAGTAAACACGTCAATTCCCCCAAGTTAATATACAGGTTAAACATAATCCCTGAAAGGATTTTACAGATTGGGCTAGATTATTCTAAAATGTCTATGGAAAGGCCAAGTAACTAGAATAGCTAAGAGAATCTTGAAAAAGAAGAATAAAATACAAGGGCATCAACCTGCCCCATTTGAAGACTTAGATAAAGAGAGAGTTCTCCAGACTGGGAGGCACTAGCAGGGCAGATGGACTGACAGCACAGGTAACAAGCCCACTAGTGTGCAGCCAGCTGATGGGAGACACAGGCATAAAAGCAATGCAACAATGCTGCTGGAGCACTTGCAGGGACACAGGCAAGAACATGAATCTCAAGCAACACTTTCCACCTTGTACAAAAATAACTCAAAAAGGATCTAAATGTAAAACTATAAAACTTACAGAAGAAAATCTTTGAGACACAGGGCTTGGAGAAAAATTCTTAGATGTGACACCAAAAGTGCAATGTTCAAAAGAAAAAACCAAACAACTGGACTTCATCAAAATTAAAGACTCTGGATCTGTGGAAAAACTCTTAGAGAATGAAAAGACAAGCTACAGAATGGAAGAAAATATCTGCAAACTACCTACCAGACAGAAGACTCACGGGTGAAATATATAAAGAACTCTAAAAACTCACCAGAAAAAAAAACGAAACCAAGAAGAAAATGGAATAGACCTACAGAAACATTTACTGAAGAAGACATGCCAATGGCAAATAAGATAGTCAACCTCATTACTCCTCTAGAAAATACAAACAACCTGAGGCCACAAGGAGCGTCACTACACACATATTCTAACAGCTAAAATAAAAACAGAGACGACAAAGGCTGACAAGGGGATACCAAATCTCTCCTTCACTGCTGGTGGGAATGTGAAATGGAACAACCACTCTGGGAAACAGTTCAGCACTTTCGTAAAAAACTAAACATATGCTTATTATGCAACCCAGCAACTGCATGCCTTTACTCCCAAAAAAAGGAAAACTGACATCCACACACACAAAAACCCAAACGCGATGACTCACAGCGGCTTTATTCAGAACATCCATAAACTTGAAACAATCTCAACGTCCCGCAGCAGGTGAGTGGTTAACCCAACACTCCTCCATCCCTGGAATGCCAGTCGGCAATAAACAAGAACAAACTACTGATACACAACTACCTGAATGGATGTCAAGGGCACTGTGTTGACTGAAATAGGCCGCTCTCCAAAAATCACAAACTGAATGGCTTCACTTATTTGACATTCTCACAATTAAAATTATAGAAACAGAGAACACATTAGTGGTTGCCAGAGGCTAGGGCCTGGGGTGGGAGAGAGAACACGACTACAGAAGGCAGAAGGCAGGAGACACCTGCGGTGACGTGCCGGTTCTGTATGTTTACTGCGGCAGTGGTTACACAGACCTACACTTGCAGTAAAATGCAGTGAACTACATAGAGTTTCTACCAGCATCGCCCTTCTGGTTTGACGTGACACTACAGTTACTTAAGATGCAACCATTGGGGGGTGCCTGGGTGGCTCAGGTGGTTAAGCATCTGCCTTTGGCTCAGGTCATGATCTCAGGGTTCTGGGACCAAAGCCCCGAGTGGGGCTCCCTGCTGAGCAGGGAGCCTGCTTCTCCGTCTGCCTCTGCCTCTCCCCCATTGCTTGTGATCGCTCTCTCTCTCTCTCTCTCGCTCTCACATTCCCTCTCTCAAATAAATAAAATCTTTAAAAAAAAAAAAGGTAACAGTCGATTACAAAAAGATAATTAGGAAAATTCCCAACTGCTTGGAAATTAAGCAGCATGGTTCTAAACTGAACATCAACTAAAGGAGAAATGACGATGTAAATCAGAACATATTTTGAACTAAATGATAATGAAAATACCATGTGTCAAAAGTGAAATGCATCTATTTTTAAAGAAGAAATAAGCACAATGCTGGTGATATAAGAATCCATACTAGAAAGCTAGAAAAAGAACAGCAAGTTAAACTCAAAGTATGAAAAAAATTAAGGGCAGAACAGACTTCAGTGACACAAGAAGCAGACACCCTAAGAAGGACACAGTGTCGCTCATACCGTGTCCCACAGAGATGGTTTAACCTGAATCTAATGGTGAGGAGACCTCAGACAAACCCAAATTGGAAATGTTCTATAAAATACCTGTTGTGTAGTCCTCATTAACATCAACGGAATGCAAGACAAACAAACAGCAAGAGCAGCTCCAGATTCACGGAGACAGTACAGGCAGGCCACCTAAACGCCACGCCAGCCTAGAGAGGAAGGGCGCTCTGCAGGCAGGATCGGGACAGGAGACAGAGCTTGGTCGAAGTAAAATCTCCTCAACATAGCAATTCCCTGGTGGCCACATACGAAAACAGCCCCTTCCTAAGAAACGTGCACTGAACTACTAAGATCAAAGAGGAGTGAAGTAACAAGCAACCTCATCTGAAATCACTGCAAAATGAACAGCGAGATATAAAGAGAATGGTAAATAAACGTGGCAAAAGTTTAAACGTTAGTGATGGTAGGCAAAGAGCATAGAGGAATTCTTGCAACTTTTCTATAAGTCTGGATTTAGTTCAAGATAAAAGTGAATTTATTTCAAGTTTGGATTTATTTCAAGATAAAAGTTTAAAATTTCAAACGCAAAGACAACACAAGAAGTTTGGCTCTTTGAAAAGGGAGAGAGAGACAAATTAACAATATAAGGAATAAAAAAATGTGACATCCCTCCAGAGCCTCATACATTTTACGTTACAGGAATTTATATATTTGAAAGTAGATAAATCCCTTGAAAAGCACAAAGCATCACAAGTGACACAAGAAAAACAAAACAATTCTGCATAGCCCTGCAACCGTTAAAGAAATTAAGTCTAGAATTAGTTAAGTAATCCCAAAGAATACCCCAGGAATATCTGCTATTTAACGTAGAAAATGTTTTCTGAAAAAACTATACCACTCATTAAAAATTAGTAACACAAGTCAGCAATTTCTAAAACCTTGTTTAGCCATGAAATTCCTTCTTCATATGAAAAGCTTACAATATACAGGAAAGACAAAGACACTAATTAGAAGCTGAGAGGGGGTGATAAGCCTAAATCCTGCTCAGGCTCGCTTCCTGATTCTGCTGACCAACCTCTGAGGGATTCCTCAGAGTCCCTGGGAGTCCATGGACCACTGTTTGAATACCACTACGTGAGCCGACCCAGAAATCAAATCAGTTGTGAAAACATCTTTTTGCAAACTTCTAAAGAGATAATGAGGATGATAAACAAGATATCTTTCTACAATTACTTATATTCCTTTTAGGGGCA
This sequence comes from Ailuropoda melanoleuca, assembly GCF_002007445.2. NCBI lineage: Eukaryota > Metazoa > Chordata > Mammalia > Carnivora > Ursidae > Ailuropoda > Ailuropoda melanoleuca. The sequence continues at coordinate 105,677,275 of NC_048231.1, read as the reverse complement.
AAGGGATATAAGTTCATGATGGTTAAGAAAGGCACTGACCACAAACTAAACAGCCAAAAGACTACACCTGTAATTTATTTGACATACCCCGCTCAAATTATGTTGGCCAACAGTCAGATGAAATCTTGCCCTGCCTGTCGCCAGGGCCGGAGGACAGCCAATGGCAAAGTGTCCTAGACACAGGGTGTGGTTTCACAGACCAGACTCTAAAGTCGAGGTTGAGCCCAGCTGATGAAGTTTATCTCAACCACCAGTGAACTTGTTTAAAATACGAGCAGTTCTTATCTTTGTTTCTTTCTGGTTAAATTAACTGAAGAATCTTCTACCAGGTCAAAGCATTCAAGTCGAATAATACACCGAGCTATGGTATTATTAAACTGCATTTTACAGGCCCCTATCTACCTTTCTGGATGAGAGTAGGACTACAGATGGAAGAGAAGGGAGCACGGTTGATCAATGCTGACACAGTGACCAGAATTGACTCTACCATGCATTCATTACAAAACCACTAATCTTTCTCCATCCTCTAAACATTGAAACGTCTCATAAAAAAGTGAACTTGAGGACGCCTGGATGGCTCAGTCGGTTAGGTATATCCCTTCAGCTCAGATCATCATCCCAGGGTCCTGGGATCGAGTCTCGCATGTAGCTCCTTGCTCAGTGGGGAGCCTGCTTCTCCCTCTGCCCCTCCCCCTGCTTGTGCTCTCTCTTTCTCTGTCTCTCTCTGACAAATAAATAAAACAAAATCTTTAAAAAAAAAAGTGAACTTGGCTTTCCATCCCTTTCTGATTAGCACTGTTTGGTTGTGACTAATGTTTAACACTCTCCATGATGTCATTTCATTTAGAGTGTCTTCTTTAGCTTGATATAGAAGTAAGTACGCTAGAAGCAGAGCTTATAAATATCTTAACTGTGTACCTGAGAGCCTAGGCAATTAGGCAGCAAGAGAGATCACAAACCTGGTGCAGAGGAACTTCCATCCTCCACAGACAAACCACCCTAGTCCTCTTTTTCTTTGTGTGATCCTAGCTCGTGGTAACGTGTGGTAATCACTTTCGTCATTCTCGAAGCCTTCTTCAGACATCATTAGTGGCATTTCATCCAAATGGGCAGACTCATCTTCCAGCTGATACCTGGTTAGAGGTAAGAACAGAGTGCTGAGGCAGGCCAGGCAGTCTTCTGTCACGGGTAAGGGTATTATTTAAGACAAGAGCTGGTCCAATTCTACTAATTACACTTTTTTCTTCAAACTAAGCTGTCTATAGAGGAGGCAAACCATTATAAATAAGGGATGCTACTTTCTTTTATAAAAAATGTATTTAGCCAGGGTAGCCAGGAAAAGAACAGGCTGCCCAAGGAAGCAGACGTGACCATGCTGGGAGGGGAGCCCTCCAAAGCCACTGGCGTGAACAGTCAGCTCAACAGTACCATCCACTCATGGTGTTCAAGAATATAAAAAAAAAAGGGGCGCCTGGGTGGCACAGCGGTTAAGCGTCTGCCTTCGGCTCAGGGCGTGATCCCGGCGTTATGGGATCGAGCCCCACATCAGGCTCCTCCGCTAGGAGCCTGCTTCTTCCTCTCCCACTCCCCCTGCTTGTGTTTCCCTCTCTCGCTGGCTGTCTCTATCTCTGTCGAATAAATAAATAAAATCTTTAAAAAAAAAAAAAAAAGAATATAAAAAAAAAACAGTCATCTGAAATATTAGCAAAAAATGTATACTTCCAGATCATATCTAAATACTCTGCTACCAACTGATGGCATATAAAATTTGCCCAACTTTACATTCATCGATCAAAGTCGTGGAAATGACTTTTGAACTATGTAAGTGTCTTATGTTGAAAGGTGGGAACACAGTCCCTTGGTTTGTTGTCAGATTTGATATATGCAGCAAAGACGCTATGTCCCACTTACACTTACTCTCTGTCTCTGTTATTCCCTTTTCTAAACTTTCTATTCAGTGAAATAATTTCCTCCACAACCAGCAGCCCTTTTTAGAGTTCAGTAATCCTCTTCTGATTCCTAAAAGAGGCAGCCTACTAGATCAAGTGCCCATTTTATCTTTCCTCAATCGTAAACATACTTACGTTTTAAAAATAAAAGCTTACCTTGAGAACGAAAAATTCATCAGAAAGTATAATGGAGAGTCCACAAATGCTATCTTTTTTTCTTTTTAAGATTTTATTTTTATTTGAGAGAGAGAGAGAGTGAGAGAGAGAGTGTGAGAGACAGATCATGTGCACAAGCCAGGGAAGAGGCAGAGGGAGGGAGAAGCAGACTCACTGCTGAGCAGGGAGCCCGATGCAGGACTTGATCCCAGGACCCTGAGATCATGACCTGAGCCGAAGGCAGACGCTTCACTGACTGAGCCACCCAGGCACCCCCATAAATGCTATCTTATTTGATTGTACATCAAGCCTCCATGGTAGATATTACCTCAGTTGTAAAAATAAGAGAGCAGACCTCTGTGTCCCTGGGAGATGATGGCAGTCACTGAAACTGAAATTCCTCTTCACACCCTCTGAAGTCCACAGACTTCACAGAAGACAGACAAAACCAACCAAGCCCACAACTACAGCACAAATGAGCACCAGACAATACTACAATCTACTTAAAGACAACAGCAAACCTGGAACAGGATAAAGTCAAAGAAAATCACAAAAAGCACGTTGTAATCAAACTACTCAAAGCAAAGGCGAAGAAAAAATTCTTGGAAGCAGCCAGACAAAAACAACTCATTACATACAGAAGCACATCAATTCAAATGCCCATGGACTTCTCATGGAGAGAGATGAGGCCAGAGGACAGGAACTCCATGTCCAAGTGCTGAAAGGCAAAAAGGCTCAACCTAGAATTCTATACCCAGCAAAAAGATCCTCCAGGAAGGAAGGCAAAACAAAAACATTCTCAGATGAAGAATAAAACCTGGAGGATGTTACCGTCAGACCTCCTACAAAAGAATGTTAAAGAAAGTTTCAAGATGAAGAAAAACGATACCATCAGGAAACTTGGAATTTCAGGAATGAAGAACACAAAATTCTTTAAAACGTGTATGACTATTGAAAGCAAAAGCTGTAACATTGTCTGGTGAGGTTTTCAGTACAGAAAGATGTGAATGGATATGGCAGCCATCCCATAAGAAGCAGGCAGTCCCATAGCTTACTTGACGTGTAAAACATGCACAGTGAAAAGTTAGTCATGTACACTGCAGTCCTTAGAGTGGAGCTTCGCAACAGTAATACCACTAACAATTTGGGTCGCAGAATTCTGTTGATGGAGCTGTCCTGCGCACTGTGGAATGTTCGACAACAACCCGGGCTGCTATGCATTTGATGCCAGTAGCAGTATCTCCTCAGTTGTGAAAATAAAAATGTGTCCACATGTTGCCAGATGTCACCTGGAGGACAAAAATCACTACCTACAAAAAAATAAAAATACTTGAAATATAACGCCATATAATGTTAGAAGATTAAAAGTAAAAGATGGAAAAAGATATGATTCAAACGAAGAAAAGTAGCTATTGTAATATAAGACAAAGACGACATCAAAAAGAGGTGCCTGGTGGCTCAGTCGTTAAAGCGTCTGCCTTCAGCTCAGGGCGTGATCCCAGAGTCCTGGGATCGAGCCCTGCATCGGGCTCCTCTGCTAGGAGCCTGCTTCTTCCTTTCCCACTCCCCCTGCCTGTGTTCCCTCTCTCACTGGCTGGCTGTCTCTCTAATAATTAAAAAAAAAAAAAAAAAATCTTAAAAAGAACGCATCAAAATAAAATGGAAGAATTGCCCAGGATAAAGAAGGACATTGTACAATGATAAAAGATCATATCACCCATAAGCCCTAGCAGTCATAAATGTGCATGCACCTACACCAGTTTCAAAATACACGAAGCACAAGGTACAAAATACGTAAGTAAAAGGAGAAAGAGACAAATTCATAATACTGCCTGAAGACTTTGTAACTCTTCTCTAACTGACAGAAGAAACAGAACATCAGAAAGGACACAAAAACATGGTGGACACCGTCAGCCAAAGTACTCCCCTGGCTGGCATGTACAGAGCACTCAACTCCACACAGCAGGACGTTCTCAGCAAGTGCACAATGAACACTCATTCCCACGGACCGCATCCTGCACCATAACACAAACTAATAAATTCAAAAGAACTGAAATTAGACAAAGTATATTCTCTCACCATAAAGGAATTTATTTTAAAAATCAGTAAGAGAAAGGGGCGTCTGGGTAGCTCAGCTGGTCAAGGGTCTGCCTTCATCTCAGGTCATGATCTCAGGGTCCTGAGATCGAGTCCGGCATCTGGCGCTCTGCTTAACAGGGAGTCTCCAATTCCAACAGAATTCTATTCTATTCTCCCTCTGCAGAAGCAGACTGCCCCCCCCCCACTCATGCTTGCACTGTCTCTCTTTCTCTCTGAAACAAATAAATAAAATCTTTAAAAAAAAATCTGGGGCGCCTGGGTGGCTCAGTCGGTTAAGCATCTGCCTTCAGCTCAGGTCAAGATCCCAAGACCTCTCTGCTCAGCAGAGAGTCTGCTTTTCCCTCTGCCGTTCTCTCCCTGCTCACTCTCTCTCTCTCTCACTTTCTCTCTCAAATAAATAAAATCTTTAAAAATAATTTTTAGGGGCGCCTGGGTGGCGCAGTCGTTAAGCGGCTGCCTTCGGCTGAGGGCGTGATCCCGGCGTTCTGGGATCGAGCCCCACATCGGGCCCCTCCACTGGGAGCCTGCTTCTTCCTCTCCCACTCCCCCTGCTGTGTTCCCTCTCTCGCTGGCTGTCTCTCTCTATGTCAAATAAATAAATAAATAAAATCTTTAAAAAATAATAATAATAATTTTTAAAAATAAATTAAATAAATAAAAAAAATCAGTAACAGAAAGACATCTGGAAAATCCACTAATACTTGGGGGTGGCACAAAAGCACAGTTTGGGAACAGAACAGTCACGATGCTGGAGAACCATCCACCAATTCCTCACAACTCCAAATGGAAACTTAGGAACTGCAGAAGTTCTAGAGACCAGGACCTTCAGTTAGAACTCACACTTGGAACCAGTCACCACAGGACAACCTGCCGTTGGCCTGCTGGGGTGATAAGAGTAAGAAGCAGACCCAACATTCCTACCAACACAGTGTACACACATTCACACATTTACTCAGTCCCAGAGCAGTGGTTCTCAAAGTGCAGTTCCCAGCATCACCTGTGAGTGTGACAGAAACAGAAATTCTCGGAGCCATCCCAAGAAACAAGAAACTTCTGGAAGTAGCCTACAGTTGGTGTCAAGAGCCCACGCACTCTGCCGTTTGAGAAGCACTGCTCTGTGGCTCATTTTCATGTGACGGGAAGTGCACAAAATAAAGAGCTCTACACCCAACTCCATGAGGCACTAATCTAGACAGGGGACATACTACAAACCACCAGCCTGGACTCTTCAAAAACACCACGTCATTAGGAGAAAGAAAACCACCACAAAGATTTCTCCAAATTAAAAGAAATTAAAAAGATATAACCACATGAAATAGTTAAACCTTGATTAAACCTTGATTGAAAAAAAGGCTGTTTCTGAAAATGTTCTAGAAGGTCATGGTTGTCATGGCTGTACTAATCCTGGGAATATCCCAAATGCCACTAAATTCTGCAGTGAATGATATGTTGTGTATTTTACCACAATTTGAAAAAAAAAAATTATCGAGACAACAGAAGACATTTGAATAGACCTGTAGATGCCATGTTAGGAGTTACCGTTAATTCTCTTGCCCGGGACAACAGTGTTGTGGCTGAAGAATCATGCCTCCTGTAGGAAGACCCTTGCCAAAGGTCCTACCTGGGAAGCACTGAAGAACGGGTCAGCATAGAGAGAAAGCCAATGAGGCATAATGTTACCAGCTGTTGAATCTATGTAAATTGCAGGAACATTCTTTTGATGTTTCTGTATCCTTGAAATACCTCATAATGAACAAGTGGGCAAAATGTATCCAAGGGGAAAAAATGTAAGACCCAAAGTGATGTCCTCTGTTGTTTCTTGAATCCAGCTTTCTCCATCTTTTTTCCTGCCATTATGTCCAAGACCTGTCATCATCGGGACACTGTCATCTGCACCATCATTAAGATCTTCCTTCTATAGACAAGCCAACATTTTGAAAATGAAGGTCTTAAGAAGAATGACAATGGTGAGTGCTACTCCAGATAATCAGGAATATTCAACAACAGAATTGTTTCCATTCCACTCTAAAATGTTATTGAAATATATCTTCTACAGTACGTAACAAGCTTTAAATGTATATGAAGTACGTACACAATGTACAGTATATAAACAAGCTTTACAGATGCAACTTAGCTATGTTTTCAGCAGTTCTCCAGGGACTCTGTGGCTGTGGGTGTTCACACACCTGCAAGTAAGCCTGTGCATCTGTGGGTGTGCAGCGATGGTGCCAGGCAGTCAGTCCTTTGCTTACTAGAATTCTGTGAAAAGGTCAGAAGGCAAGATTCCAGAAGCCTCTACCTTCTTGATACTTTATTCTTGAAACAGGTGCCTTGTTGTCAAGAATCCAAACGCAAGTGGAATTCGATGATGGAAAAGATGTCCTTGGACAATAAGGCCAACGCTGACCTGCTACCTAAGCCTCTTTTTTTTTTTTTTTAGATTTTATTTATTCGACAGAGATAGAGACAGCCAGCGAGAGAGGGAACACAAGCAGGGGGAGTGGGAGAGGAAGCAGCAGGCTCACAGCGGAGGAGCCTGATGTGGGGCTCGATCCCGTAACGCCGGGATCACGCCCTGAGCCGAAGGCAGACGCTTAACCGCTGTGCCACCCAGGCGCCCCTACCTAAGCTTCTTTTACCATCTTTTTAATACGTGGTTACTAAAAAAGAATCCAGCAAGTGGCGTACTGAGTTATAGGTTACTGAGCTATCCCCCACTGTTGGACAGAGAAGACATGTGTAACCTCCCACTAAATAATGTTTCAGTGGAAATATCTGTACACAGAACTTTCTCCATATTTTTACATGAATTCTTTTGAAAAATCCCAGAACTGTATATAAAGTCATAAGCTCTACAACACTTGAAATATTATTGCCAACTGCAGACTTAAACTCCCACCACTATGAGTGCTATGAACAAAGCCAAAAGCAATGTTACCTCACCCTCATCAGATGAGAGCTAAATACAAATAACCCTTCGCTTAAATAAGGGGAGGAAAATGGCACCTTGGCGTCACCGGCACCAACTCACTTGTGCTATCACGCGGGGTCCTGCACTACAACTACGGACTGTGGCTAAGGCTGCTCCCCATGCTATACAGAAAATTCGGTGGAGCTGGGCATATTTGGGGCGTGTGCACTGGGGGGGGGGCTGGAACTAGGACCCTCTCCTGTGGCTCACACTCAGCAGCCCCGGTAGTACCAGCCTCCTCACAGGTAAATCTTCCCTGGCCAGGAACTCACTGCGCCTCTTCAGCAAACTTCACCAGGACTGTGACTGTTTCTGTTAGTGATGGGGTCCCCAGTGGTTTGCCCTAACTTATTTTTGCCCATAAACCCTGTTACTTTCAGTGAGCACTTCTACCAAATACAAAGTTTTGCAAGAACAGAAATGGCAATATTATTTATGCAAGAGTCCATCTCTTCCACATTGATTTGTAATACGTTTAAATGTATTAGAGTAATTTGGGGGCCAGAAAACAGGACTTTCCCCTACAACCACGGGGAACCGGACTTTCTGCAAGGACCTACAGAAGGAGATGCAGCGGCAGACACCCTGACTTCAGCCCTGTGAGACCGTACGGTTCCGACCCACAAAACTGGAAAATAAAAAATTTGTTTTAAGCCACTACATTCAGGATAATTTTACAACAGCAATAGGACACTAATACAACTGCATAGCAATTAGTGACATGATTTTGTTTTCTTTGTATCCTGAGTCAATCTGACAATCCTGCATCCCCCTACCCAGCTCTCATCTCCTCTCATGTGACACAGCCCTCGGGTAAGACAGGGTCGTAAGTAGAAGACAGCGGTTTTCTACTCACGCAAGACGGAAGTGCGCTGACAGCCCGCGCTGAGGCTATCCTGGGCACTCCAGTGCTTCAGTGCCATGACAATTAGGCATCGAGGGGAACCGACACTCAACACGTGACAAATATAGAGACCACCTGCCCTCACACCATAAAGCATAAGCCTGAGGAGATGCTGAGTGGATCCTTAGCAAACACTAACCACGCAAATACTTCTCCTCCTCCCTAGATAATATAAAAAACAAAACCCACGAGACCTCTGAAAACACTGGAGTACAAAGAGTACATCAGGCTGAGGACCCCAAGGAAGATCACCCCTCAAAATCCTTACAGGAAGGTACAAATGCTCTATGAGCCACTTGGCTATGTTGGGTATATATACTCAGTCGACTCTTTGCTGAGCACCAACACGTGCGTGCCTAGACTGAAAACACGACTGTCAGTAACAGACACAGCCTGTAACTCACAGGGCTCAGTCAGATTCATTCATCAGTAAATGTAATGATAGCAGTGGCAACTGGCGAGACAGTCCCCTAGCCCTGGGAGGCTGCTAACTGAGCTCCAGGCTGCAGGGGCTGCAGCCAGGTAGGGGGGCAAGGTGTGTGCAGAATGACTGCTGTGTACAGGAAGGCAGGAGGGGCAGAGCACAGCTCAGGAAGGATTGCCAGCTACCCAAGCTAAGCCACAACTGTCTGTGGGAACTCTGGAACTGGAGTTGGGACACAGAAGCCAGCCTGCTTCGAGATAACTACAGCTATTAACTCCTGTAAGAAGAGCGACTGGAGGTCTACACTGCTATGCAGACTAGGACGCCCAAAACAGCAGTCTTCTGAAAGAGAAGACACAGACAGACATACACACATGTAAAAAGGATAAGAAAACATTTCCTATAGGTGACTAACATAATATAATAAAAAAACATTAAAATTAAAAAAACAAAACCATGGGGATTGAGAAAATGAAAAAAAAGTTTCCTATACAAATGAAGATTAAATACATGATCTACCTTCAATACCAAAAATACTGCTTTTTCTTAAAGCTGAAACCTACAGAACAGAAAACAAGAGATGATAACAAATGTAGAAAGCAGATGGATGGATGGATGATAAATAGCAGATTCAAGAAAACAGGAGTCTCAGCACAGCAGCGAGGAAGCAGGAGAACCTCCGGACCCTGGAGGGGTAGGTCTGACGTCCTGCAGACCTTTGAGGTGGGTGTTGAGGGAGGAAAAAGCAGGAGGTGACTGAAAGCTACTGAAGCAACATCTGGATCCTCAGATTACTCCTCTCCCTTACAGATCAAGGGACAGCTACCCACTGGGGGAGGGAGGATAGGAGAGAAAGCAGAGGGCGAGGCTGAGGGAAGGACAGTGAAGGTGGGTGCGAGCCAGCCTGGCCTCCCTTCCCTGCTGCCCAGGTAGGAATTCAGTGTTGTTGAGAGGAGGAGGAAAGACAGGAGGAGAAGCCAGCGGCCAGTGTTTGCTGAAACTGTCAGGCATGAATCTAAGCATTTCACATACGTTCATTTAATTCCTAGTTTTAGACAATTAACATAGGAAATTTTTACTATAAAAAAGAAAAATAACTGAAATGTCCAAGACAAATGTGGTCTACCCATATAATGAGACGTCACTTAGTTTAAAAAAAGAAGGGAATGTGTCACATGCTACGGCACGAAGCTTGAAAATAATAATGCTCAGTGAAGTAAGCCAGGCACAAAAAGACAGACCTTGAAGGGCTCCACTTCTAGGAGGTGATGACAATAGTCAACTCCACAGACACAGAGGTACAGAGAAGCTACGGGGACCGGGGAGGGGGGACAGCGAGGTGTTTCATGGGTGTTGAGCTTGGGTTTGGGAAGAGGAAGGAGGCCTGAGGGTAGGTGGTGGGAGGCTGGCACAACAGCCTGAACGTGCTCACTGCCACTGCACCGGCACACGTGGGGAGATGTGGTTAAGATGGTAAATTTTATGTTACGTCAGATATAACTTCTTTAAAAAGGAACAACTTCAGTAAATATTGCTGATATCCAGCTCCCCAGCAGCCTGGAAGATGGATATTTCCTCATCATTACCCAAATCTCCTACATACCAAGCTGGTTTCTACTCCAAGGGTCTGCCCTCACCACGAGGACCCTTCCCCTATCCTCCTGCCACTGCCACAGTTAAGGCACTAGAGCCGGTAGAGTTATCCTGGAAAAGCCAAATCCTCACACACCAGGCACGTTCAGGCAAGAGTTTAATCACTTGGGGAGCTGGTCTGTCAGTGAGACCAAACACCAGAAGGAGAAAGAATTCCTGAAGACCTCGTGGACTGCGAGGCCCTGGAGAGGGGGGCTGGGGTCTGTGGAGCCCCTCCCAGAGCCAAGCACCCTAGGTGCCTGTATTCTGCATGGTCCAAGAGGAAAAGTTTAGAGCAAATGAAAAACGGGGGGAAATATTACAGCACATGACAGTAAAACAATTCTTCATAAACAGTTCTCACAAACAAAATTTTTAAAAAGCAAACGCTTTGACAGATGAGCAAAGACAATTCATAAAAAAAGAAATACAGCTATACTTAGAGAATTATGTGCAGCCACATTAGGAACCCCAACCCTTTCACACACACCTGAGGGGCTGCTCTGTGCTAGCACTGTCCCGACGGCTGCGGGTTGCCCCGTAAGGACGACAGGACAAACACAAGAAGTGGGCTGGCTCTTGCAAAGGGAGAGGTGCTGCGAAGACTATAAGAAAGGAGGTGTGAGGGCCAGAAGGAAGCAGAGCCTCAGGAAGAGACACATGCATGAAAGGAACCAACCACAGGAGGTCTTGGGAGACCCGGCAGGGACTGCAGAGCCTTGAGGGCTCAGGACTGGAAAGAAAGCCTGCGGCAGCTGCAGTGGACAAGCCACGGGAGGGCCACCGGAGGCAGCTGAAGAGGTGGGCAGGGGCAAGTCCCGTGGGCCTGGGCAGCAAGCGAAAGGAGAAAGGAGTCTCACTTTAATTCTCAGTGGAAGGGGAAGCCAGTGGAAGGTTTTAAAGCTAGGAGTAATTTTTGTTTTCAAAAGAACTTCTAAAACATGCAAATTAAAACAACTGAAAAAAAGAATTAACACTTAGCATTCTTAACAGTCTTGGATAACAAAGCACTCTTAATGGCTAGTAAGAGCGTGAACAACTTTTCTGGAGGACAATCTGTGAAAATGCATCGAAAGCCCCCTTTTTTTAAGATGTGAGTAAACTTTAACTACAGGTTCTATTGATCCCACGAAAACATAAATATTTGAAAACATGAAAAATGTACATAAGACTGATCTACAAAGATGACCATTACTGTGCTGTGCTGCTTGAAAGTCCACCCAGAAACCATGGAAGACTGTAGTATCAGTGATTAGACCTGGTCACACGTGTCTGACGACCACACTGCCGACGACAGTAGTCAGGCGGAGGGAGGGCCTTCCCCCGAGTGAGGAGCGGCCAAGCACCTGTCCTCGCTGCGCCCACCAGTCCAAAGGGCCGCCTCACTGCAGGCACCATCCACACCACCACACAACATCCCCACAACAGGAGACTCATCATTTTAGAGGCTCAGGAAAAAGCTCCTCTCATCTGTGAGGCAGCAGGCCTAAAACAGAGTTAATAGGTTTCCTCAGAAAAATTCCTTTTTTCTTATTCTCTGCATAAGATCACTTCTTTTAAAACAGTCAACTAGAAAATGAATATTTATACAAAATGCAATTAAAATTCAAAACGCCACTTAAATATATTATAATATAGTATACAAAATGAGATTTTTAGTCTTTTTCATTAAGTTCTTTCAGTGATTGTGTTGCGTTTTAGCAAAAGTCACAATCTTATCAAGTTTAATGCTAGAAAAGTAGTACAAAGCGTCTGAAAGATAATGAACATAAGCAACATCATGTTTAGCAACCTCCGCTTCAGAGATCGAGCCTTTGAACTGGCAAGCAATTTATTCCATTTCCAAAGCAATTTTCCTATTGTATTGAAAATTTTACCTCAGTATTTAAAAACAATAAGATGATGAATAATGGATTTTTTCAGAGACAGGATAAGCAGAAAATCTTAAGTGTCTTTGTTGCCTAGTGTCATACACACTTAATTGGTTTGTCACTCAAGAAAAATCAACGTTTCCAGCAATTAAGTATAATTCTGGAAACATATTTTTAAAACGAGTAAAAACAATGTGAACAAAGACGACAGAACAGATGATACCAAACCCAAGAGTACTGCCACACTAAGAAATGGAGACAGCTCTCTTGGCTGCTGCCAAAGGTTTAGAAAAATTGGGAACTTTCAACAAAACACTCAAGTACTAGAAGGTGCATAATTTACGCGTATCCAAGTAAAAGTAAAAGTAGGTCAATGCAATAACTAGCTTAAACTCACATTAAGTATCTAACAGCCTTATTGTTTCCATTTTGATAAGAAGCATTTCTGAGAAGCCAACTGATAGTAAAGGGAGAAACCATTTAAAATATGCCTCATGCTTAAACCTTCTTTAAGAAAAATAAACACTGCCCCCTTTGCCTGCATGTTAATAAAGTAGAAAAACCAACAAAGTGTTATGAAGAAATGTGTGTCTCCTTCATCAAATACAGCTTCCAAGTTCAAGTATGTCGCTGATGAGTCAGTCATTTAATAAGCAGCAAAACTGGGGGTGCCTGGGTAGTGCAGTCGTTAGGCGTCTGCCTTCGGCTCAGGGTGTGATCCCGGCGTTCCGGGATCGAGTCCCACATCGCGCTCCTCCGCTGGGAGCCTGCTTCTTCCTCTCCCACTCCCCGCTTGTGTTCCCTTTCTCGCTGGCTCTCTCTCTCTCTGTCAAATAAATAAATAAATAATCTTGAAAAAAAAAAAAAGCAGCAAAACTGTATACTGGGAAATTGGGACTCTTCCTTTCCTACCATAGCAGAGGAGATAAACAGCAGAATAGCCGTTAAAAAAAAAAAAAAGTAAAGGAACACTGCCTGAAAAGCACGCCTTGCCCTTAGCAATGCGAAACAAGCAAGAAGGGCAAGGGCCAGTCAGTCCTCCCACCGAGACGCCCCTCACGTGAACTGTGTACGCGGTAACCTTGGAGCCACTGACTCCTCTTCCACAACGTTCTGTAAGAAACCTCCATATCAATTTCTTGATACAAGAAATTACACCAACACTATACATAAATTGAAACAAGCTTCTAAATTAGAGTTAATACCACAACATCTAATATTATGTAAATGCCAATCCAGATTGAAAGATAAGTGGGCCAATTAGTTCAGGACACATAATCCAGTTCCCTAAAACTGTGATGCTCACAATCACCAAATCTATCATCCTGCTCATACCGTCAGTTGTAGAAAATGCAGTGAAATATATCTGTTCTGGCAGGTTTAAAGAATTTCATATACTCGAGTGAACTACAGATCCTTAAAAACACGTCTCTGATTCCAAGGAGTCCTGGGGCAGAGCACTTTGATAAATGCTACCTTAGAACCATTTGGTAGGGGTGCCCGGGTGGCTCCGTGGGTAAAGCAGCTGCCTTCGGCTCAGGTCAGGATCCCAGGATCCTGGGACTGAGCCCCCAGCCCAGAGGCGGGCTCCCTGCTCAGCGGGGAGCCTACTTCTCTCTCTCTCTCCCTCTGCCCCTCCCCCTGCCTGTGTTCTGTCTGGCTCGCTCGCTAGTCAAATAAATAAAACCTTAAAAAAAAAAAAAAAAAAGGAAGAATCATCTGGTACTGGAAAAAACCTTTCCAGTTGTGAATCATCACAGAAGTTTCATCTTTGCACTTGATAAGGTATTTTTTTTTCCTAAAGATTTCATTTATTTCCTCGACAGAGATAGAGACAGCCAGCGAGAGAGGGAACACAAGCAGGGGGAGTGGGAGAGGAAGAAGCAGGCTAATAGCAGAGAAGCCCGATATGGGGCTCGATTCCACAACGCCGGGACCATGCCCTGAGCCGAAGGCAGACAAGGCAGACGCTTAACCGCTGTGCCACCCAGGCGCCCCTAATAAGGTATTTTTTAGATCATCATCATAACTGTAAAATTTTTAAGAATCAGAGAAAATTGTGTATAGACACCCACAATGAGAAGATTAGCACTAAAAAAAAATCTGCGTTGCCTCTATCAAGAAACACACTAATATTTTAGAAATAATCAGACAATAGCCATCTGTTCTCAGCATGAACCTCTTCTCAAACACTAAAGTTTAACTATTATAATACTGCAAACGGCTCTAGGCAAGGCCAAAAGCCACACTGCATCGTGAAGCAAAGAAAAGGTATTAACAGACATGGATAAACAAAATGATGTCCAGTATCAGTCATTCCTCTTTCAACTGTGAAGATAATCTGAATGATACAGATACCATTTAAAAGACAGAAATGAAAAATATCAAATTAACAAATACCTTTCTTTTACTTAACTATACTTAATGCAAGAAGAAAATCAATGCCTCACATCAGTTTACAAAAAATGATTTTAACAAGCAAGTGCACTCTTAACTGAACTATGAAATACTATGCATGGGACACAGCATTTCATTCACCTAGTAACTTCGGAAAAAAACAAACCAACCCCCCCCCCCCAAAAAAACCCAAGAACATCTTCATGTATTAACCACACTCAAATCATATCTATTTCATCCCCTTGAAATTTTCATAAAGTACAAACCCAACGATGAAAACTTTTATGTAAGTTGTAACAATTTATGATCGCTGTATTTTAAATAGGTTGTGTCTTAACCTGGTATGATAATGAAATAAAAGTAATTTCACTCCAAGGAAAAACTGAGAACCTTTAAAATACATTACTACAATTCCTTATACATTATGAACACAAAATGACATTTCTATATGGTCAAGAAAAAAGCCTTTTAAAGCTCACAAAGCAAGAAAAGCCCGTATCAAACCTGTTTTTCTAACAACTAATTAGCTCTCGATTGCCAATGTGGAGGGAAAAGACCTCATAATATAAACTTTGGTTCTTGGAAATGTAAGACTGCACTTTTTATTTTTTAATCTATTTTTTTTAGCTGTATTCTAATTTATTGTATGCATTTCCCCAAACAGAAATACTAGAAAAGCCATAATTTTGATATAAAACTTTAATCTACTCACTTTACAGTTCTGAAGTATGAAATTAAGAGATCTGTTATATATCAAGTCAAAAGTACCGTTAAAAACAGTCAGCTTTGTTAAGTACATCCCACTGCAAAAAGAAAACCTACAGAGATGAGGTGGGGCAGCTGATCAGAGAAGGGCGCCAGGTCTCTCCCAGAGGTGGGAAAAACCGTCCTGTAACACCGCCTGTGGTGATGGCCGCACTTAACCTGTGAATACACTAAAACACTGAATTTTACACTCTAAATGGTGAACGTGTATCCAAAAACTTGTTAGTAAACAAAAAAATAAGACTGACTTTAAAATAAAAAGAGTAAAGACAAAACAAAGGCAAATGACTCCTTCCTGCCGGTTCCAGAGCAAGATTTGAGCAGATGCCCCTTCCCCACCTCCCATCCCCCCACCCAGCCTCCAATAGGCCCAGCTATAAGCCTGGAGACGACACAGGGAAAGGGGAAGACAAGGAGGCAGACCAGGATGGACCTTGGACCCCAGAGGTCACACAACAGTGAGTTCCCAATGTGCTCCTTCTGCCTCGTCTACCCCAAATTGTGTACTAGAAAGTCAGCAGCCCGAAAAACCAGGGACACAAACCAAAGAGAGCCCTAAGAACAGCCCAGTCTCTCCTGCCCATCCCTACCACTGTCACAGGAACCCAGAGGTAAAGGCTCCTCAGGCCATACTGGAGGAGGCCACAGGCTGCAATAAACAGGCACTCCTCCCCTCCCCAGACAAGGGGACATCAGCAGAGCCCCACAGGGCACCGCAGACCCCATCTCTGCCCAGCGGTAAAGGGGCACCCTTTCCCCCCCACATGTCAAAGGGAACCTGGCTTTCACCCCATCTGCCAGTAACAAGGCAGCACCACTTCATCTCACCTCCCCAACCCCCAGTCCCAAGTGGTGTCAGAGGAGGCCTGATAAAACACAAGATTTGAATAAGGTCCAGAGCCTCATAGCATAATACCCAAAATGTCCAGGACACAATCAAAAAACACTCATTATACCAAAAGCCAGGAAAATCTCTACTCCTGAAGGAAAGATAATCAACAGATGTCACCATCAAAGGGATGTATGTGTTGAAATTATCTGACATGGATTCTAAAATATCATCATAAAAATGTGTCGATGGGCAATTACAGACATACTTGAAGCAAATGAAAACAAACAGCTATTTCAGCAAAGAAAGCTAATACGAAGAACCACCTAACGGAAATTCTAAAACTAAAAAATACAATAATGGAGATTTGAAAACTTAATGCATAGGGTTCAGGGGCAGAAAAGGAGACAAAGGAAAAAATCAAAGAACTTGAAGCGTGAACAACAGAAACCACCCAATCCAGACAGAAAGCGGCCTTAAAACAAATGAGGAGAAACTCAGGACCATATGAGACACAAGAAAAGATCTCACAAGGTGTCTCCAGAGAGAGTGTTAGATGAGACGAAAGAGGGTGGGGCTCAAAAAGTATTTAGACAAATAATGGCTGAAAACTTCTAACTTGACAAAAGATAAAAACTTGCAGATTCAATATGCTATGTGAACCCCCAACAGTATAAACCCAAAGAAGTCTCTGCCAAGGCCCATAATGATCAAACTACTGAACTAAAGACAAGAAAAAGGCTTGGGGGCGCCTGGGTGGCACAGCCGTTAAGCGTCTGCCTTCGGCTCAGGGCGTGATCCCGGCGTTATGGGATCGAGCCCCACATCAGGCTCCTCTGCTGTGAGCCTGCTTCTTCCTCTCCCACTCCCCCTGCTTGTGTTCCCTCTCTCGCTGGCCTGTCTCTATCTCTGTCGAATAAATAAATAAAATCTTAAAAAAAAAAAAAAAGAAAAAAAAGAAAAAGGCTTGGAACTAATGAGAAATGACATCTTACTCACGGGAAAAGAAAACATTCCAATGACATCAGATTTCTTTTCAGAAATTATGGAGGCCAGAATGAAGTAACATAACATTTTCCAAGTGCTAAAATAGAAAAAGGACTGTCAACCCCAAACTGTGTATCTGGTGAAATTACCCTTTAGGAATGAAGAAGAAATAAGACCTTCTAAGATGAAAGAAAACTGAGAGAATTTGTTTTCAGCAGACCTACGCTAAAAGAATAGCAAGGAATTCTTAAAACAGAAATAATAAAATAGGGGCACGTGGGTGGCTCAGTCATTAAGCGTCTGCCTTTGGCTCAAGGCGTGATCCCAGGGCCCTGGGATGGAGCCCCACATCGGGCTCCCTGCTCCACTGGGAGCCTGCTTCTTCCTCTCCTAGTCCCCCTGCTTGTGTTCCCTCTCTTGCTGGATGTCTCTCTCTCTGTCAAATAAATAAATAAAATCTTTAAAAAAAAAAAAGAAATAATAAAATAAAAACTTCAGGAACTTCAGGAAATAAGAGAACAACAGAAACAGTGAAAACACGGGTCAATATAATAGGCATTTCTTCTCCTTTTGAGTTTTCTAGATTATGTTTTGAGAGAGAGTAAAAATTAACACTGTCTGATGTGTAACCCTAATCATATATAAGGGAAATATTTACTTACTTTTGCATATGTAAAATATTTATGTAACTGTACAAGATAATTACTTTACCAGCAGGGATGAGTAAAGGGATGTAAAGACATACGGATTCTTCACTTTACTAACACTGATAAAATATCAACACCAGAATACTGTGATGAGCCACATACATATAATGTAATACCTAGAACTACCACTAAATGATACCTATACAAAGAGAAACAGTGGAAAAACAACACAGGTAAATCAAAATGGAATTCTAAAGTTCAAGTAACCTACAGAAAAACAGGAAAAGGAAAACAAAGAAACAACACAGCAATCAAAAAGGAAAATGGCAGATATAAGCCCTAACTTATCAATCATTATACTGAACATAAATGTTCCAAATGTATCAATCATAAGACAAAGATTGGCACAGCGGATAAAAAACATAAGCCAACCACATGCTGACTACAGGAGACTCACCTCAAATAGAAGTAGGCTGAAAGTAAAAGAATGGAAATTAAATGCCGGGCAAACATTAATCAAAAGAAAGCATGAGTAGCTATATTAATGTCAGAAAAAGTAAAGCCCACAGCAAAAATATTACTAGAGACAGATGGAAATTTATAATAACAAAAGCATCAGTCCATCAAAACAGAGCAATCCCAAACATGTCTGCAACAAATGACAGACTGGCAGAACAGTAAAGTAAAAATTGATAAAACCAAAAGGAAAAATAGACAAATGCACAACTACAGGTAGAAACTTCAACAACCCACCCTCAACAACCAAAAGAACAACTAGAGCATAAACTAGCAGATAGCTAACAGCGTCTAATCAACATTTCAGAACATTTCACCCAATGACAGCATAATACACTTTCTTTTGGGCCCTGAAATTCTTACCAATATAGACCATATTCTCGGTTACAAAACAAACCACCAAAATTAAATGAAATAACTCGAAGCATGTTCTTTAACCACAAAGAAATCATGCTAGAAATTAGTAACAGAAAAATAACACCAAATTTTCCATACACACTCCTAAATAATCCATGAGACAAAGGGGAAGTCTCAAAGTAAAACAAAATGCCAAAATTTGTGGGACACAGATAAATCAGTGCCGAGAGGGAAATTTACAGCACCAAATGCTTACGTTAAAAAGAGGGAAAGCCTCCAATCAATAATCTAAACTCCCACCATACGAAGCAAGAATGATAAGAGAAAAATAAACCTAAAAAGCAAGCAAAAAGAAGGAAAAAATAAAGCACAGAAATAAAACTGAAAACAAAACTACAAAATAAGAAAAATAAAAGATGACTCTGTGAAAAAAAATCAAACCTCTAGTAAGACTAATCAACAAAAGAGTGAAGGCACGAACTACCGATATCTGAATGAAACAACATCACAAAGATAGTAAGAGAATACTACGAACAACTCTACACACATAAATATGGCAACTTTCCTGAAAAGGACCAATTCCTCAACTGGCACAATCACAACTCACCCAAAACGAAATATCTCATTTGAATAGCCTAGTTAACTATTAAAGAAACTGAGTTTGTAAATTCAAACACCCAAAAAAGAAATCTCTAGGTCCAGATGGTTTCCCTGGAAAATTCTACCATTTAAAGAAGTTAATAGCAACTCTATTTGACGTCTTCCAGAAAGCAGGAGAGAACGGAACACTTTCCAAGTCATCTCATGAGGCCAGGTATCAGGGGCAAAATCTGACAGTCACTGCCATTCTATTCATGGAAGAGAAACATTTACAGTCAAGTGCAGTCTGTGCTCTGAGGGGAACAGGAGTCGGCAGGAGCCAGCAGGGGCATCTAATTCTATCCTGGCTGGGGCTGAGATAATGGGAGGCTTCAAAAGAAAAGTAATTTTAGATGCTGACAGAGTCAGGAATATAGCCATTGAAATATGGAGATTTTAAGTGCCAGAAGAAACAGCTAGAAGAATCCGAAGTGCATGCTTCTGGAGTGAGAGGCTGGGGTAAGGAGGAAGAAATAAGCAGAGTATAGAGCCACAGTATCTTCTCAAAAGCCTTTTACCATCTGTAACTATGATAAAATACAACCAAACTTCACAAAAGAAAGTAAAAGCACAACTTCCACTCAAGATCCATCTCTCCCTGCTCCTCATAACTAAGTCCAACTATAAGCTTGGACATAAAGCAAGAGCCAAGCAAAAGAGAGCTCTGGAAGGTGGTAAGAAGGCAGCAGTTAAGAGGAAGAGGTTGGGCTGGCCTAGGACTGAGGATCAGAGAAACAACACGGTGGCAGGACATCTACATGCCCTCACCCAACAGAAGGAAGGAGACGCTGGCATTCCCTAACTCCCAACCTAGCAAGAAAAGGCAGCCCAGAAGGATCATTCCTCCCTTGGAGGGAGCAAGAGTCCACCACCACCAGCAAGAGAGATCAACAAGTGCTGTGGGAAACGGCATCCTTCCCCATGGTCCTAAGACTCCCCTGTCCCATCAGGGGACACTGGTGCATCCGGGCAGCACCAGTTAAAGGAATCCTGCCACAAAAAGAGGTTAGAAGCCTCAGAAAGCCCCTGTGTCCCCATGGGCCTGAGACACCCCTCTCTCACCAGGAGGACCAACAGGCACAGCCCCACTTCAGAAGCAGCCCGTCCAGGAAACTGCTTCTATTCAGGGCCTGAACTCCCCTCCTCTGCCACCAGAGACCAGAACAGCAGGAGGCACCAGCAAGAGGGACTGGGATGGCCACAGTGGTGCTGAGACTCCTCCCCTAACCCGACACACCAGAACACCAGCAGGCACATGCAGAGCGGGTACAAGCAGAACCACTGCCCCCATCCAACGAAGCCTTTTCATCACACAGACTGACCATTCTTTCTCTTACCAAGACACTGGGCCTGGGGAAACCACCTCTTCCTCATAAGCAGAGATAAGAAAGAGTCCCAGTACGCCACATAAACCGCACACACCAAAATCNAAGGAGGAAGAAATAAGCAGAGTATAGAGCCACAGTATCTTCTCAAAAGCCTTTTACCATCTGTAACTATGATAAAATACAACCAAACTTCACAAAAGAAAGTAAAAGCACAACTTCCACTCAAGATCCATCTCTCCCTGCTCCTCATAACTAAGTCCAACTATAAGCTTGGACATAAAGCAAGAGCCAAGCAAAAGAGAGCTCTGGAAGGTGGTAAGAAGGCAGCAGTTAAGAGGAAGAGGTTGGGCTGGCCTAGGACTGAGGATCAGAGAAACAACACGGTGGCAGGACATCTACATGCCCTCACCCAACAGAAGGAAGGAGACAGGCTGGCATTCCCTAACTCCCAACCTAGCAAGAAAAGGCAGCCCAGAAGGATCATTCCTCCCTTGGAGGGAGCAAGAGTCCACCACCACCAGCAAGAGAGATCAACAAGTGCTGTGGGAAACGGCATCCTTCCCCATGGTCCTAAGACTCCCCTGTCCCATCAGGGGACACTGGTGCATCCGGGCAGCACCAGTTAAAGGAATCCTGCCACAAAAAGAGGTTAGAAGCCTCAGAAAGCCCCTGTGTCCCCATGGGCCTGAGACACCCCTCTCTCACCAGGAGGACCAACAGGCACAGCCCCACTTCAGAAGCAGCCCGTCCAGGAAACTGCTTCTATTCAGGGCCTGAACTCCCCTCCTCTGCCACCAGAGACCAGAACAGCAGGAGGCACCAGCAAGAGGGACTGGGATGGCCACAGTGGTGCTGAGACTCCTCCCCTAACC